>NC_136701.1:17180528-17188028 GCF_947650265.1 Symphodus melops
ACAGACAGACAGACAGACAAAATGAAAAAGTCAGTCAGTCAAGAAAAAGTCAGTCAGCCAAAAAAAGAGAGAAAAAGTCAGTCAGTAGAAAAAAGAGAAAAAGTCAGTCAGTCAAAAAAAGTCAGTCAAAAAAAGAGAGAAAAAGTCAGTCAGTCAAAAAAAGAGAAAAAGTCCGTCAGTAAGTCAGTCAAAAAAAGAGAGAAAAAGTCAGTCAGTCAAAAAAAGAGAAAAAGTCCGTCAAAAAACGAGAGAAACAGTCCGTCAGTCAAAAAAAGAGAAAAGGTCAGTCAGTCTAAAAGAGAGAAAAAGTCAGTCAGTCAGTCAGTCAGTCAGTCAGTCAGTCAGTCAGTCAGTCAGACAGTCAGACAGACAGACAGACAGACAGACAGACAGACAGACAGAATGAAAAAGTCAGTCAGTCAAGAAAAAGTCAGTCAGCCAAAAAAAGAGAGAAAAAGTCAGTCAGTAGAAAAAAGAGAAAAAGTCAGTCAGTCAAAAAAAGAGAAAAAGTCAGTCAGTCAAAAAAAGAGAAAAAGTCCGTCAAAAAACGAGAGAAAAAGTCCGTCAAAAAAAGAGCGAAAAAGTCAGTCAGTCAAAAAAAGAGAAAAAGTCCATCAGTAAGTCAGTCAAAAAAAGAGAGAAAAAGTCAGTAAGTCAAAAAAAGAGAAAAAGTCAGTCAGTAAGTCAGTCAAAAAAAGAGAGAAAAAGTCAGTCAGTCAAAAAAAGAAAAAAAGTCAGTCAGTTAGTCCGTCAAAAAAAGAGAGAAAAAGTCAGTCAAAAAAAGAGCGAAAAAGTCAGACAAAAAAAGAGAGAAAAAGTCAGTCAGTCAGTCAGTCAGTCAGTCAGTCAGTCAGACAGACAGAAGGACAGACAGACAAAATGAAAAAGTCAGTCAGTCAAAAAAAGTCAGTCAAAAAAAGAGAGAAAAAGTCAGTCAGTCAAAAAAAGAGAGAAAAAGTCAGTCAGTCAAAAAAAGTCAGTCAGTCAGTCAGTCAGTCAGTCAGTCAGTCAGTCAGTCAGTCAGTCAGTCAGTCAGTCAGTCAGTCAGTCAGTCAGTCAGTCAGTCAGTCAGTCAGTCAGACAGACAGACAGACAGACAGACAGACAGACAGACAGACAGACAGACAGACAGAATGAAAAAGTCAGTCAGTCAAGAAAAAGTCAGTCAGCCAAAAAAAGAGAGAAAAAGTCAGTCAGTAGAAAAAAGAGAAAAAGTCAGTCAGTCAAAAAAAGTCAGTCAAAAAAAGAGAGAAAAAGTCAGTCAGTCAAAAAAAGAGAAAAAGTCCGTCAGTAAGTCAGTCAAAAAAAGAGAGAAAAAGTCAGTCAGTCAAAAAAAGAGAAAAAGTCAGTCAGTCAAAAAAAGAGAAAAAGTCCGTCAAAAAACGAGAGAAAAAGTCCGTCAAAAAAAGAGCGAAAAAGTCAGTCAGTCAAAAAAAGAGAAAAAGTCCATCAGTAAGTCAGTCAAAAAAAGAGAGAAAAAGTCAGTAAGTCAAAAAAAGAGAAAAAGTCAGTCAGTAAGTCAGTCAAAAAAAGAGAGAAAAAGTCAGTCAAAAAAAGAGCGAAAAAGTCAGACAAAAAAAGAGAGAAAAAGTCAGTCAGTCAGTCAGTCAGTCAGTCAGTCAGTCAGTCAGACAGACAGAAGGACAGACAGACAAAATGAAAAAGTCAGTCAGTCAAAAAAAGTCAGTCAAAAAAAGAGAGAAAAAGTCAGTCAGTCAAAAAAAGAGAGAAAAAGTCAGTCAGTCAAAAAAAGTCAGTCAGTCAGTCAGTCAGTCAGTCAGTCAGTCAGACAGACAGAAGGACAGACAGACAAAATGAAAAAGTCAGTCAGTCAAAAAAAGTCAGTCAAAAAAAGAGAGAAAAAGTCAGTCAGTCAAAAAAAGAGAGAAAAAGTCAGTCAGTCAAAAAAAGTCAGTCAGTCAGTCAGTCAGTCAGTCAGTCAGTCAGTCAGTCAGTCAGTCAGTCAGTCAGTCAGTCAGTCAGTCAGTCAGTCAGTCAGACAGACAGACAGACAGACAGACAGACAGACAGACAGACAGACAGACAGACAGAATGAAAAAGTCAGTCAGTCAAGAAAAAGTCAGTCAGCCAAAAAAAGAGAGAAAAAGTCAGTCAGTAGAAAAAAGAGAAAAAGTCAGTCAGTCAAAAAAAGTCAGTCAAAAAAAGAGAGAAAAAGTCAGTCAGTCAAAAAAAGAGAAAAAGTCCGTCAGTAAGTCAGTCAAAAAAAGAGAGAAAAAGTCAGTCAGTCAAAAAAAGAGAAAAAGTCAGTCAGTCAAAAAAAGAGAAAAAGTCCGTCAAAAAACGAGAGAAAAAGTCCGTCAAAAAAAGAGCGAAAAAGTCAGTCAGTCAAAAAAAGAGAAAAAGTCCATCAGTAAGTCAGTCAAAAAAAGAGAGAAAAAGTCAGTAAGTCAAAAAAAGAGAAAAAGTCAGTCAGTAAGTCAGTCAAAAAAAGAGAGAAAAAGTCAGTCAAAAAAAGAGCGAAAAAGTCAGACAAAAAAAGAGAGAAAAAGTCAGTCAGTCAGTCAGTCAGTCAGTCAGTCAGTCAGACAGACAGAAGGACAGACAGACAAAATGAAAAAGTCAGTCAGTCAAAAAAAGTCAGTCAAAAAAAGAGAGAAAAAGTCAGTCAGTCAAAAAAAGAGAGAAAAAGTCAGTCAGTCAAAAAAAGTCAGTCAGTCAGTCAGTCAGTCAGTCAGTCAGTCAGTCAGTCAGTCAGTCAGTCAGTCAGTCAGTCAGTCAGTCAGTCAGTCAGTCAGTCAGTCAGTCAGTCAGTCAGTCAGTCAGTCAGTCAGTCAGTCAGTCAGTCAGTCAGTCAGACAGACAGACAGACAGACAGACAGACAGACAGACAGACAGACAGACAGACAGACAGACAGACAGACAGACAGACAGACAGACAGACAGAATGAAAAAGTCAGTCAGACAGAATGAAAAAGTCAGTCAGTCAAGAAAAAGTCAGTCAGCCAAAAAAAGAGAGAAAAAGTCAGTCAGTAGAAAAAAGAGAAAAAGTCAGTCAGTCAAAAAAAGTCAGTCAAAAAAAGAGAGAAAAAGTCAGTCAGTCAAAAAAAGAGAAAAAGTCCGTCAGTAAGTCAGTCAAAAAAAGAGAGAAAAAGTCAGTCAGTCAAAAAAAGAAAAAAAGTCAGTCAGTAAGTCCGTCAAAAAAAGAGAGAAAAAGTCCGTCAAAAAACGAGAGAAAAAGTCAGACAAAAAAAGAGAGAAAAAGTCAGTCAGTCAAAAAAAGAGAAAAACTCAGTCAGTAAGTCAGTCAAAAAAAGAGAAAAAGTCCGTCAGTAAGTCAGTGAAAAAAAGAGAGAAAAAGTCAGTCAGTCAAAAAAAGAGAAAAAGTCCGTCAGTAAGTCAGTCAAAAAAAGAGAGAAAAAGTCAGTCAGTCAAAAAAAGAGAAAAAGTCAGTCAGTCAAAAAAAGAGAAAAAGTCCGTCAAAAAACGAGAGAAAAAGTCCGTCAAAAAAAGAGCGAAAAAGTCAGTCAGTCAAAAAAAGAGAAAAAGTCCATCAGTAAGTCAGTCAAAAAAAGAGAGAAAAAGTCAGTAAGTCAAAAAAAGAGAAAAAGTCAGTCAGTAAGTCAGTCAAAAAAAGAGAGAAAAAGTCAGTCAGTCAAAAAAAGAAAAAAAGTCAGTCAGTTAGTCCGTCAAAAAAAGAGAGAAAAAGTCAGTCAAAAAAAGAGCGAAAAAGTCAGACAAAAAAAGAGAGAAAAAGTCAGTCAGTCAGTCAGTCAGTCAGTCAGTCAGACAGACAGACAAAATGAAAAAGTCAGTCAGTCAGTCAGTCAGTCAGTCAGTCAGTCAGTCAGTCAGTCAGTCAGACAGACAGACAGACAGACAGACAGACAGACAGACAGACAGACAGACAGACAGACAGACAGAAAAAGTCAGTCAGTCAAGAAAAAGTCAGTCAGCCAAAAAAAGAGAGAAAAAGTCAGTCAGTAGAAAAAAGAGAAAAAGTCAGTCAGTCAAAAAAAGTCAGTCAAAAAAAGAGAGAAAAAGTCAGTCAGTCAAAAAAAGAGAAAAAGTCCGTCAGTAAGTCAGTCAAAAAAAGAGAGAAAAAGTCAGTCAGTCAAAAAAAGAGAAAAAGTCCGTCAAAAAACGAGAGAAAAAGTCCGTCAGTCAAAAAAAGAGAAAAAGTCAGTCAGTCTAAAAGAGAGAAAAAGTCAGTCAGTCAGTCAGTCAGTCAGTCAGTCAGTCAGTCAGTCAGTCAGTCAGTCAGTCAGTCAGTCAGTCAGTCAGTCAGTCAGTCAGTCAGTCAGTCAGTCAGTCAGTCAGTCAGTCAGTCAGTCAGTCAGTCAGTCAGTCAGACAGACAGACAGACAGACAGACAGACAGACAGACAGACAGACAGACAGACAGACAGACAGACAGACAGACAGACAGACAGACAGACAAAATGAAAAAGTCAGTCAGTCAAGAAAAAGTCAGTCAGCCAAAAAAAGAGAGAAAAAGTCAGTCAGTAGAAAAAAGAGAAAAAGTCAGTCAGTCAAAAAAAGTCAGTCAAAAAAAGAGAGAAAAAGTCAGTCAGTCAAAAAAAGAGAAAAAGTCCGTCAGTAAGTCAGTCAAAAAAAGAGAGAAAAAGTCAGTCAGTCAAAAAAAGAGAAAAAGTCCGTCAAAAAACGAGAGAAACAGTCCGTCAGTCAAAAAAAGAGAAAAAGTCAGTCAGTCTAAAAGAGAGAAAAAGTCAGTCAGTCAGTCAGTCAGTCAGTCAGTCAGTCAGTCAGACAGTCAGACAGACAGACAGACAGACAGACAGACAGACAGACAGACAGACAGAATGAAAAAGTCAGTCAGTCAAGAAAAAGTCAGTCAGCCAAAAAAAGAGAGAAAAAGTCAGTCAGTAGAAAAAAGAGAAAAAGTCAGTCAGTCAAAAAAAGAGAAAAAGTCAGTCAGTCAAAAAAAGAGAAAAAGTCCGTCAAAAAACGAGAGAAAAAGTCCGTCAAAAAAAGAGCGAAAAAGTCAGTCAGTCAAAAAAAGAGAAAAAGTCCATCAGTAAGTCAGTCAAAAAAAGAGAGAAAAAGTCAGTAAGTCAAAAAAAGAGAAAAAGTCAGTCAGTAAGTCAGTCAAAAAAAGAGAGAAAAAGTCAGTCAGTCAAAAAAAGAAAAAAAGTCAGTCAGTTAGTCCGTCAAAAAAAGAGAGAAAAAGTCAGTCAAAAAAAGAGCGAAAAAGTCAGACAAAAAAAGAGAGAAAAAGTCAGTCAGTCAGTCAGTCAGTCAGTCAGTCAGTCAGACAGACAGAAGGACAGACAGACAAAATGAAAAAGTCAGTCAGTCAAAAAAAGTCAGTCAAAAAAAGAGAGAAAAAGTCAGTCAGTCAAAAAAAGAGAAAAAGTCAGTCAGTCAAAAAAAGAGAAAAAGTCCGTCAAAAAACGAGAGAAAAAGTCCGTCAAAAAAAGAGCGAAAAAGTCAGTCAGTCAAAAAAAGAGAAAAAGTCCATCAGTAAGTCAGTCAAAAAAAGAGAGAAAAAGTCAGTAAGTCAAAAAAAGAGAAAAAGTCAGTCAGTAAGTCAGTCAAAAAAAGAGAGAAAAAGTCAGTCAGTCAAAAAAAGAAAAAAAGTCAGTCAGTTAGTCCGTCAAAAAAAGAGAGAAAAAGTCAGTCAAAAAAAGAGCGAAAAAGTCAGACAAAAAAAGAGAGAAAAAGTCAGTCAGTCAGTCAGTCAGTCAGTCAGTCAGACAGACAGACAAAATGAAAAAGTCAGTCAGTCAGTCAGTCAGTCAGTCAGTCAGTCAGTCAGTCAGTCAGTCAGTCAGTCAGTCAGTCAGTCAGTCAGTCAGTCAGTCAGTCAGTCAGTCAGACAGACAGACAGACAGACAGACAGACAGACAGACAGACAGACAGACAGACAGACAGACAGACAGACAGACAGACAGACAGACAGACAGAAAAAGTCAGTCAGTCAAGAAAAAGTCAGTCAGCCAAAAAAAGAGAGAAAAAGTCAGTCAGTAGAAAAAAGAGAAAAAGTCAGTCAGTCAAAAAAAGTCAGTCAAAAAAAGAGAGAAAAAGTCAGTCAGTCAAAAAAAGAGAAAAAGTCCGTCAGTAAGTCAGTCAAAAAAAGAGAGAAAAAGTCAGTCAGTCAAAAAAAGAGAAAAAGTCCGTCAAAAAACGAGAGAAAAAGTCCGTCAGTCAAAAAAAGAGAAAAAGTCAGTCAGTCTAAAAGAGAGAAAAAGTCAGTCAGTCAGTCAGTCAGTCAGTCAGTCAGTCAGTCAGTCAGTCAGTCAGTCAGTCAGTCAGTCAGTCAGTCAGTCAGTCAGTCAGTCAGTCAGTCAGTCAGTCAGTCAGTCAGTCAGTCAGTCAGTCAGTCAGACAGACAGACAGACAGACAGACAGACAGACAGACAGACAGACAGACAGACAGACAAAATGAAAAAGTCAGTCAGTCAAGAAAAAGTCAGTCAGCCAAAAAAAGAGAGAAAAAGTCAGTCAGTAGAAAAAAGAGAAAAAGTCAGTCAGTCAAAAAAAGTCAGTCAAAAAAAGAGAGAAAAAGTCAGTCAGTCAAAAAAAGAGAAAAAGTCCGTCAGTAAGTCAGTCAAAAAAAGAGAGAAAAAGTCAGTCAGTCAAAAAAAGAGAAAAAGTCCGTCAAAAAACGAGAGAAACAGTCCGTCAGTCAAAAAAAGAGAAAAAGTCAGTCAGTCTAAAAGAGAGAAAAAGTCAGTCAGTCAGTCAGTCAGTCAGTCAGTCAGTCAGTCAGACAGTCAGACAGACAGACAGACAGACAGACAGACAGACAGACAGACAGACAGAATGAAAAAGTCAGTCAGTCAAGAAAAAGTCAGTCAGCCAAAAAAAGAGAGAAAAAGTCAGTCAGTAGAAAAAAGAGAAAAAGTCAGTCAGTCAAAAAAAGAGAAAAAGTCAGTCAGTCAAAAAAAGAGAAAAAGTCCGTCAAAAAACGAGAGAAAAAGTCCGTCAAAAAAAGAGCGAAAAAGTCAGTCAGTCAAAAAAAGAGAAAAAGTCCATCAGTAAGTCAGTCAAAAAAAGAGAGAAAAAGTCAGTAAGTCAAAAAAAGAGAAAAAGTCAGTCAGTAAGTCAGTCAAAAAAAGAGAGAAAAAGTCAGTCAGTCAAAAAAAGAAAAAAAGTCAGTCAGTTAGTCCGTCAAAAAAAGAGAGAAAAAGTCAGTCAAAAAAAGAGCGAAAAAGTCAGACAAAAAAAGAGAGAAAAAGTCAGTCAGTAGAAAAAAGAGAAAAAGTCAGTCAGTCAAAAAAAGTCAGTCAAAAAAAGAGAGAAAAAGTCAGTCAGTCAAAAAAAGAGAAAAAGTCCGTCAGTAAGTCAGTCAAAAAAAGAGAGAAAAAGTCAGTCAGTCAAAAAAAGAGAAAAAGTCCGTCAAAAAACGAGAGAAAAAGTCCGTCAGTCAAAAAAAGAGAAAAAGTCAGTCAGTCTAAAAGAGAGAAAAAGTCAGTCAGTCAGTCAGTCAGTCAGTCAGTCAGTCAGTCAGTCAGTCAGTCAGTCAGTCAGTCAGTCAGTCAGTCAGTCAGTCAGTCAGTCAGTCAGTCAGTCAGTCAGT
>NC_136701.1:17815528-18058028 GCF_947650265.1 Symphodus melops
TATTTTTTATTGACACATGCAACTAAAGCTTTTCTGAATGAGACTCTAATATGATTAGAGCTCCTGGGAACACCCAAGATCAGCTGTGAGTGCTGGATTAACGTAATCTATGAATGTCTGTCTGTGAAGGAAAATGATGCAAATTGGATCAAATTTGTGGCAGCGCCTTAAAGCAGTTTGGGGTATAATTATAGGAATATCAAGATGGAGGCTGCTGAGAAAGAAAAGCTTAGATGGGTATTAAATTTGCATTAATAAGAACAGGGGGGAAAACATTTACCTGTTTGCTTTTTCAAACTGGCCCTGTCCAAGTGTATAGGACCAAGTAAAAGTTTACTAATCACCCATGATTCACACATGATTCCTATGTCTTTAGCTCTTGATTTTTTGAGCTGAATTATTTAACTTTGTCCAAAACTTCTCAACATTATAGAGCCTTTAAAAAAATACTTGTTAACTATCTATATGTACTTCTCTTGTCCAACCCTAGAGATTAAAGCAGTTCATCTGCTGTTTGGCAAAGTAATTGCTCTGCTTTTCCTGTTCATTATTCATTAATTGCTCCCTGTCGATTAATTATTCCAGATGATGCGAAAGCTCCAGAGACACTGTAAACAGTGTTTGTTGTAAAAAGCATATCATGACTCTGTTTGTGGACAACGAATACGCTACAAAACAAAGATGGCTCCCTGCTGCTCCTGCCACAGTGTGAGCTACTGTAAGTACTATGGTGCCACTAAACTTTTTTAATGAGACCTCGCTCCATAGTTTCCCTCTGCCTGTAGTCATACTGTAGTTTCAGAGATAAATTTATTATGGTCTAATTACTCTTAGTGTGTTTGGTGATTTAATGTGAAAATGACTTGTATCCCTCGAGTCCTGCACAAAGTGGCAGTAAAAGCTCTAATCTAAGATGTAACAACGCCCCATTACAAGAAAAGGCACGGTGTTCAAAGTTTTAAGTTAATGTAAATGTTTGCCAAACACATGCATTCAAAGTGAAGTAGTTAGACCAAAGAAGTTCAGTGGTAGTATCTAAGTATCCTCCAAGGTAGAAGCATATGAAAAGTATCAGTAAATACAAATTGCTAGAAGACTGAGAGAGAAAAAAACTAGCACAACGCTACACATCAGAATACAATCAATGAGTTAGTATTCTTTTAATAATTGTTTAGACCTTTTGAATATCACAACAAACTAGAGTTTAAGAAGAAGCCTTACATGGTCTGCTATAAAAAAACAAACTGCACAATTCACGTTGAATGTATTAAACCAGAACAGACCTTATATGATAGAATTAGTGTTACAGAGCGAGTGCTTTGCTCTCATTGAGTATAACTCATCATGCACAGGGGGCTTAGGTAATTAAAGAAAGCACAGGGATGAGCTATGTTTCCCTGAATGCTCTCAGATTAGTCACAGCTGTAAGCAGGAGGACTCTGGGGTACACTGTTACACCGTACTGTACTGTACATGTGACCCACTGGCCTGAATCTGCTCCCCTGCCTTCACATTTTTTTAATCATTAATGATCCCATTTCTTTCATATTATTTACAGCCAATTATCCAAAACGTAGCAATGCAGGTTTATGTGATTAAAACTCACAGAACTGATTCCGAATAGAGCTAATTGGCATCCATATTGTTTACATTCATGTATTCATTTAGTCCTAGCAGCTATGCAGAGCATGTCACTCAGTCACTATTTTAACCTTCCCATGTGTTTATTTTTACATCATGAAGATGGCTACCCCTATTGTGTCTTACTTTTCTTTGTCTCAGATACCTCCTCATGTATCCTGTGTGGATAAGTAGAAAGTGGACCGAAGTAGAAACTTCTTTGAGAAATTCATGGCATGGTATGTCATGTCATGAAATAAATCAACATGTCGGAGCGCAGAGACAGGTCTTCCTTGATTTGCGTGTTTTGAGTGACAGTCTTTGGCATGAGGGGAGGAATATTGAGGCTTGGTACAGGATCCTAAGGGTCCAGGAAGCCAATGGGTATTTAAATAGCTGTAGATCTGGGGCTTTGAAACATGTCATTCTGGTTGACAAGCTGCCGACTGAAGGACTGGCTCCTGCAGTTATGAAATTGTGAAGTTGTAAAGCCCTTGATCCCTGATAGGGAGACTTGGAATTCATGAAGTGCAAAGCGCAGGGTTGAATGATGAAAACAAACAAACAAATACCATTTTCAACCAGACCAAAGTCACTGTTTCTTTCTTGATGCAATTCTCTGAAGGTACACAGAGTTGTAATGGGGTACATGTTCTTTAACAATCCTTCCCTCCCCAAATGATAAATTGACCTGTTTGTTGTTTGCACTGTGCTCGTTTCTATGAATAGTCTTGAGGCAGAAAGATCTGAATATCTCATCGTCCATCCAGGTCAACTCATAAAACCTTGTAAACTTCAACTTTGTCAAAACACTTTGACACATTTTTTTGTTTTTGAGGATTTCCCCCAACGGCAACAGACGTGTGTGACCCAAATAGCTTCACATGATGAGCTGAGCAGTCGACGTGCAGACAGGAAAAGCCATATCAACAGAAGCCAGGCAGGGAATTCAGAGGAACATGTGTTATTTGTTTGTGTTTTGTTAATTTCTCCCTTCATTAGTTCTGTTTTTCTGGTTAATGGCCTGCTCTGCTGCCGTTTCTACCTGCTGGCACAGAGGAGGACTCCAGTTGTAAACCTCTAATGAGTCAATATCAGTCCTATGTTGCAAGTATACCTTTGGGGGAAACATTTTGGTGTGCAGTCAAATGCACTCTGACTTCTCAAAGATTGATTTATCTTTTCTTCTTTGCACTAAAAAGAAATAGGATATGAAGCACGAAATGGTCAAAACCTAACAGCAGAAAGGCTCAGGTATTGGGATTATACTTATTTGAGCAATTGTGGGTTGCATACAACACAGGAACATTTTAATCCCAGTGGCCAATGGAAACTGCTGTGAAAAGAATTGATTTTTTTTTTCTACAGCTTTGATTTGAATAAAAAGTGATACAATCATCACAGTGAGGTCAGCGTGATACCCCCTAGTTTAGCATTTTTATACACCTACCAAACAAAATAAGCTACTTTTTTATTCATTTACCTTTGAATTCATTAGTTGGAAATAAAATATGTCATTTGTTTACAGCACAGAAAGTCATGGTTACAAGTTAAGGTTGTTTGACAGATAAAGGCCCTGGGAGACTTTTTGGTTCCCACTCACGATCCCACATATATGAGGTGTTTATCCCAAATAGCCCAGTTAATGTTCAGCTCAATACGTCAAAAAACTGAGTGCATCCTCTCGCCTACATCAAGTCAACTGGTTTTGTTCACTGTCATCGAAAGTCCACAAGTTGACCCTAACAGTATCAAAGCCCTTTGAGACATTAAATATAATGATGGACATTTACTAAAAGTCATGCCTCGATTACAACAGTAGATATTCTTTAAAAACAAAGAAAAAACAACAGTTATTGTTTATAAGAGAAAGTGATGCTGATGCAGACCTTTTTGAAAAGCTTTTTTTTTAACACAGACACAGGAAAGCAAAGCCATTTGCATCATTTCATTCTCAATACAATATATACTGTCATATATAATACATTTAAAGAACAAAAAGAGAGGACACTGCATCTTAACCTTTTGTACCTACAAGCAAATGAGCGCCCTGTAATTATTGGGGGGGGAATAAATGTCCACATTAGGATCTGATTGCATTGTCTCTCATTAGCTCAGGGGGGAAACATACTCATTGTAATTGCAGGTTGTCATCGCAGTGGAAATTAGCTCCCTATGTTTGCTTCATCTGATGATAATGAAAGCACGGTTGCTTTTGCATGAGTGCAGAGAATCAAATGTTGTTGAACAATTCATCTTCCCTCTTGGGAAAACAGCAGAGGCCAAATTCATTTCCTTTTTATTCAGAGCAAATACATACATGATGGCTTTACGGTGGTTAAAAGATTGCATTCTAATAAACTTACAATATATGATAGCATTACTGGATTCTCATTTACAAGTATTAATACTGTGCAAATATTCCAGTTTATTGCTCATGCCTCATGAAATACCAAAAAAAAAGGATTCAAATCAGGACTCATTTTATTGTTGTTGATATTGTTACTACTGTCATTATAGTCTTTGTTAAATATTTAAAACCTTTCTGAGCTCTAACCTGTCTCCATTTTTCAAAAGCATCTCTATATACAGTACTTCTATATGTTTTACCAGGTTTCAGGTTGTAGAGCTTATTAGAAAAATGCAGAGGCTTTTTAGGGCAGCTCCAGCAAGTGAAACCAGTTCACTAGCTGACTTCCATCGCTGCACCACCTATTGGTTTGTCATTTGCCTGGAAAAGAGCCGTGTGGAGGTGCCTGAAAACCGCCTGCTGTTTGTGGTCAAGACAGACCATTATGCACCGGAGTCGAAACTGAGCACCAGAGAACTGGCAGCTGCATTGTTGTCAGAGAATCCAGCACTTCAATAACATGATTCCTTAAAATGCAATGTCTAAAAATGTAGCAATTAATTTTCGGCCATTTTATTATTTAATTTAGTAAGTCTTGTTCAAACCAATGGTTCCTAATAGAAGCTTTTAATTTATATATATATATATATATATATATATATATATATATATATATATATATATATATATATTAAAAAGTCTAGTTTCAAGTGGTACAAAAGTTAGCAGATTTTTTGTCACTTTGACGGGGCATCTCTAAAAAGTGAACTCGGCTGAACCACAAAAATCCAGTGGTTGTGTTGTGATGTGTTGAAGTTTTACATTTACGTTCAAAATCTGAGCCTGTCAAAAGACTCTCCCACACAAAATACCTCAGCCTTTGCCACTGATACAAAGTTATGACCTGAAGAAAAGAAAGGATGAAACCTGAATCTTCTGAAGGATGTGCGTTCAGAGGCTGAATTTAGATGAAAGATAACACTCTTAGATAAAAGAGATTCCTCTTTTAAAGAGAATGAAAAAAAAATAAAAACCTTGTTCTGAGCCTACACCTGTCTTCCTCTTGTTCGTCTTTCTTGCATTTCAAGTGTCAGTCCTTTGCAGCATTGATCTGCACATACGTATGCGAAGAAAAATACTCAAACTAGGTGAAGGCAAGAGGATACCATGTTCATTATTTTTCCATAGTCATTTGAGTGTCATTTGAAGAGCACTGAGCCTTTTTTTTTTGTTCTCATTTAATCTTGGTTGTCTGTGGAAGTTTTACTTTAGTGTGACTTGAGTGTAACAATATCCTAAGCTAAAGGGTCACATATAATACGAAACACTATAACATAGTCCTTAAACACTAATATATGTACCTGGCCTGTATAAAAAGTCCACCCTCTGCACCTCTGGGCCCAAACAGGATGTTTGGATATGCTCCACAGCTAGGTGTTTGTTCTGTCCTCTTGAGTCAAGTCTTCTTACTGTAAACAATAGGGAAAGCTGAAAGAAAGCCCAAGCCACGTCCCCTTCCATAGGGGCATTACCACCCTGTTCCTGTGCTGAAATGGAGGGGTTTATAGGCATGCTTTTTGGCTAGAAACTTCACCTACATGTATTGGGGAGCTCTGAGCCGTGTTCCAACTAGTGTAATATGTGACCATATGTGAGCAAGTATGAGCATTAAGGGTTGTTGGTTTTGTGGACACTGTTTATGTTCCCTTTATCAGAAATCGAGTGCCATTTGGAAATAATTTCAAAGCATCTCTATTAAAATACAGACTTAGAAGGACAAATCGTGAAGTTTAGACAACAAGATCCTCATAAATTAAACTAAAATAGTCACAGCAGACAATCTTTTTTTTTTTTTTTTTTTTTTTTGCACATACACAATTGTTTTTATTTGACACCATTCTGCAATAATTCTAGCACATTGTATTGTGTAATACTTTTAGGACTAGTTTAGAAAAAAAAATTCAAAATTGAAAAACCCCACCCGCCACTGATGTGGGTCAATACTCTGAAGCATTGAGGGCATAGACGGAAAGGCTAACTTCACTCTCTTTAACCTACAACCAACTCTTTCTGGTTAACAAAAAGTATTCTGGCAAAAGAGAAACCTTCACTTTGAGTAAGTTAAAAATCATCCATGCATTTTCTGTCTACGAAACTTTTCTTCACAAGGTCAATGCTGTGTTTTGTGAGCTAATGTTAGATGTTAGTGGAGGGTTCTCTGTCGTCTCTGAGTTTCAGTTAGGCCACATACAGCCCAGGGCAGTGGTAGCTGCCAGTCCCCACATTCAGGCAATTTAAAAGGTGTATACTCGAGGGATCATCAGGCAGCAGCTTGCGAGCCTCAGCAGGAGCTATGAAAGGTCTGGAGATTACTGTATAGCTTAGACGGCAGGTTTTGGGGAGGGGGAGCATGGATGCTAAGAAATGTAATCAACTACCTGAGCTTGTTCCCAGTCTCAATCTATTAATGTGAGTAAGTGCTTGGTAATTATGTTGTTTTGCTAAATCCACCAGGGCTGTGTGTGCAGGTATAACTGTATTTATATTCCATCAGTGACATTCGATTATTTGATTATGATTATTGCATGCGTTGTTATTCTTGGACAGGTATTGAACAAACTGTTCTTATTCATTTGCTCTAACTTCTACAGGTCATCGTAGTAGTCACTTTAGTCTCCATTAGTCAGGAGGCTGCTGCTGTTACAGCATAAACTGCACGCATTAGGGGTGATTGGTCTAGGCTGCAATTTATATGAAATATGTCGAGCAAAAATTATGAATTTACATTGGCTGTGGTTATGGTACGGTGCATTTTTGCTGGAAATAAGTTGCAGAATGACCTTCTTTATGACGGCAACAAATGTGGAACAGGTTTTTGGTTTGCTGTCTTGAGGAAAGGAAGTCTTAAGGAAAATGTGTGATTTGAGATCTATAATACTGAGGTTTTTTTTACTTTAAGGATTTTGTGACCCTGTTTGTAGTGTTAGACTTCCTGTACAATGGTTTAATTTACTTGGTTTACGACACAGAAGATCAGCTAAACCAACAAGAAAAGCGCATACTAAAAATGATCACAACTTAGTTCCTTATTTGTATAAGCGTCAGATAAGAATACTTTATCACAAGTCAGCAAACCTCGACTGTATTTTTCAATTGATGATGACATGTATGTTGACGGAGTCAGTTCAGTGAGTCAATGTGATATAAATCCACATTTAAAAAAAAGTTTAATTCCATTTAAAGAGACAAACTTTGTTGTCGGTGTTAATTACCACTTGAGACATCAGCAGTCCTTTTTTGTCAACTTGTTTGATCAAAATTGAAAATATAAGTCAAAGATATCATCTCCCATATACACACACACAAACACACACACACAAACACACACAGGACCTGTGTGTGGCTAATTAAGTGTGCTTTCTTTATAAGGGCAAAGAAACATCCATGCAGTAGGAGACTTAATAAAGAGTACTGCTGACGTTTCAGTCCTAGCCATTCATCTATTTGCTGCCTGCTGCTTTTAAACCAGCTTCCTCAGCTCTTTCTGTCTTTGCATGTGTCATCTCAAGTCACTAACACTGTAAACAATATACAACACCTCCTATGAAGACTCATTTAGGAGCTGTCATACGTCCAAGAAAGAGAGTCGATATAAAGAATATCTATAGTGTGTCATTAAAAACCTCTGCATAAATAATTGATGGAAACTTTAAAACTGATCACCGGCCTTCCACACACTGAACACTCAGTTAACTTCTGTTCCATGCTCTTCATACAAAATGATTATTTATAACTAATTCAGCACAAAGATAGACATCAACATGTTTACCAGCTAAGTTTATCACCCATATACGGGAGAACCAGCATCCTACTAGTGACGATTTTAAATACAATAACAAAGGAGATGAGTACACACATGGGTTCATAAGGCTTTTTTTACACACAAAAAGTATCCAAAGAACACTATAGCAGCATCATCATTATCAGTAAACATAATGTGTATTTTGTGTTAGTATAATTTTCTGAAAAGGATTCATAAAGTATCCATCTTACTGTAACCCACATCATAGAGAACCCCATCAAAAGAAGGCGAGGAGCAGTTGCTTGAGCGTGTAGCTACTAAACTCTGCGCGTCTCTGTAAGTTACATTTTTTTTCAGACTGATGGGAGTCTCTGAGAGTGAGTGTGTACGAGTAAAAAAAGAGTCCGATTCAGAGCTAGAGAGAGAGAGAGAAGAGGAGATATAGGGCTGATGCGTATAGTGCTGACGTGCAGTTTGAGATAGGCCTACAGACAGACAGGCATGCAGGGAGTAAGTGACTGCTACTGTACTATTTCTCCTTCACTGCTCTGCCAATAACTTTGGTGTTGCATTGAGTTTCTCATTTAGTCAGTGCCAAGCTGCACAGACTCTGATAAGACTTCCTGAGCTCACACTGATCCACGACGCTGAATGTATGGCGAGGCAAAACCGGCAGACAGCTCGTCCATGCTCAGGGAATTTAGAGGTGGCATTTTAAATCAGTTTGAGTTATGTGTATGCTGAGTAACTCTCAGCTATGACTCATCCCTTTTTTGATCGACAATTATTTATCAAACTACTAAAAAAAAAGAAAAAAAAAGTACCAAAAGGAATGTTTAATTAGAAGCACAACATGTGTTCTATCATCACACTGACCATGATATTATATATATACTGTGTATGTATATTATATGTATGCTCTTATCAGCTTACTTCTCTGGTATCGCGTCACCTTTCGAGTTTTCTTTATAATGGACAGCTCATACCCTACATCTGCCCATCCTTTCAGCAAATCCCTTGGCCCCTCCTCCAACCTCCTCCTGCTGTTCTTTGTAGATGTTTGCTGTGCAAGCTGTTTGAGAATAATGGCTTGTTAGAGCCATGCTATCATATTCATGGAAATATTTGTCTACGAGGCTTATTATTGCTCTTCCAGCAGCTTTTCCCACATGCTCTTCTGATTCATTTGGAGTACTGCCTCATGCTTTATCGAGTTCAAACCATTAATGTTGCTTTTAATCAAAAGTATCTTCTTGTTGGGCTGATCACGGTTCTTCAGGTTATTTACATTTTGAATCACATTTATAATACTAGCCATGGATCATGATCTTTTCTGATTCTTTTACTTGAGTTTCTCACAGTATGTCTTTAAAGTTGGTTTCATTGTAAGTGTAAAGTCTGACAGGAATTTCAGTTCACGCTCTCAATAAGTGTCAAGACAACACTGGTTTGTCATTTTTGATTTTGCAATTACAAGCAAAATCACATTTTCAACTAATGTGACTTTGTCGCTAAAGTGTTCAACTAGACAGGTGAGAGCTGACTCCGAATGATTATCAAAATGCCTCTGCAAGAAAAGCTTTGTACCTTTCTCATCCAAAGTATCGGACTAACCAGTTTATCAAAAGTATATCTAAATCTGAATCTAAAAGTTTCATTAATTGCTTGACCAAAACATTGCAATCATTCATTTTTACCGTAAACAAATTAACTGTCATTCCATCAATTTATTGTATGGTAGAGCGCTATAATACGCTATAATACGGTATGTTAAGGAAAGGAAGAGTTTTCAGTATTTCAAATCCCAGCTACAGTAGACGAAATATTGGATGGACTGTGACGCTCACAGTAAGCCGATTTAGAGCTGCCAACAGTGATTATGCAACACAGGGCTCTCCTGTGACTTGTGTCGCCCTTCCAAGATTTGCTCGGCTCTCGCAGACCTTACTGCCCCCAGGAGCAAGGGGTGTCCATCATATTCATAATTATCTGGAAGGTAGGTCCATCAACATCCCATATTAGCTTCACAGAGACGCCATGGCAATAAATAATCCCATCAATTCAGCCAGGGGAGGTCGGGCAGACATAAATTTAACACGGAACACTTTCACATCCTGGAGGGCATTGGAGGGAGTTTCTTATATGAAGGATTTATGTCTTGGATTTCCCTTACCAGCTTCTGTGCTTTTTAACTGTGGGGCCGAGATTTCATCCAAAAGGCACAGGAGAAAGTTTGAGTTTCTTTGAGTCATACACATCTTAATTGCACTCGATGTATGATTGCTTTGTACCTTTTGAACTTCTCCTCTAGATTCCTGAACAAATTGTTCCAGCAGCAACACTTGACAGCAGAGCAGCAACAATCAGTTTTTGGTTCCTCTCTAGCCACCCAGTCACGCTCTGCTATCTAGGAATGCCTTTTTGTCAAGCCAGGCCGAGATGATATTCAGTGAGGGAAGACTGTTGCACAGCAAATTAAAAGCAAGATTTATTTTTATTTTTTTTGTAAGAGATTTTACTAAAGTAAAATATCAACCCTTTTTGGTATTGTAAAGCGAGTAAGATCTCACCTCTACTCTGCTTTGGTTTAAGTTATTCTCTGTGCTGCTTGTCTATAATGTCAACTTTTTCCGTCTTTTATTTTGAACATTTCTGCTTTTATTCTCTTGTCTTTAAATTTGATGGTCCTGCTTGTTCTCAAAGACAAAAAAAACCCGACAAAAAAACATTATTTCACAGTACATAACCCCCAAAGTAATAATCATAAAAAAGATGTTTTTTGCTCTGGATGGCACCATACAAGCTCTCTCAACACGTTCATTGTTGTTTACTGTATCTGCATCACAGCAGTTCCTTTTAGCACAGCAAGGAGTGACAACATTTTGCACATTTTTGACATTGAACACAAGGTAAAAAAAAAAATGCACCTATCTCAGTGTCACTATTTTTTCTTAGTTTTGAAAGCTTTCCCCTTTCTTGAAATTTTCTTTAATGACATTTCCGTACCACTCATTTCCCTTTAGCATGACAGAACTTTCTCCTCTGGTTCTTGCACTTTGTTTGTTTTTCTCTGCCTGACATTTATAGACTCTTGAGTTCTGAGGTTGCTCCGAGCAGTGCAGAGAAGCTCTGTCTCCGGGACATTGGGTGTCCATGGTGCGAGCAGCTTCGGATCACTCACTTAAGCAGCTAACATTTCAAACGGGCAATAAAGGGAGTCCTAGTCCCTCTAGAACAATAAAACAGTGTTAGAGTCAGGGGTGGATGCACTGTAATACGGACAGATATTTCTTTGTCACAGCCGCAGCTGCTGTGCTCAGCAGAACGAGAGAATCAAAGGACATTCCCTCCACAATAGAAAGACATTGTGATTCACCGTATTGTCCAGGTGAAACATTGACTTTTTTTTTTTTTACCATGGTCAGAGGAAGGAAGGTGCACCTTGAGAGATAAGAAAGTTATAAGAGCATCAACGTAATTCATGACCTTAATCACATTGTGTCAGAGAAGCAGCACTGGTGGACATTGTCTCCTCCTGCAGGCATTTTTTAAACTGTCCCTTTTTTAATTTAACACGGTCACATTTCCTTTTGAACATCTCCTCCTAATAATTTCCCCTCTGTATAGATTCTTGTGGGGGCGAAGCAAGTCTGAGCAAAGAGAGGATTGTTCTCTCCGTCTATGACAAGATGTAAATCAGCGTGGGGTTAATTTGTTTCTGTCCTTCTCGGGCAGGAGCAGGGATGACAGCTAGGTGATGATCCCTCATGTCTGATCCACCTCACGCCTCATCCCCCTTGCAGGAATAACATTGAACAGGGATTTTGCCAAGACCTTGACTTAACTGACGGCTTGTAAAAAAAGAGTGCACCATGTCTTAGCAGTGTGGGTGCGTTTTTGAAGGGTAGCCTATGTCGAGATGTGCATGTGGGTGTCATTGTAAGTTGCATTGGCTTTTCTGCTGTAATCATGTGTAACTGTGAGTACATGTTGAACATCATGAAATCCTACAAGAAATGAACAGGAGATAGCTGAGTTTTTTTGGACCTTAAAATGTTCCACATTCTACCTCAACCGAACTAAACATTGCCACAATTTGATAAAGGTTCTGGATTATAAAATCTGAATAATCCATTTTAAAAACTGGCTCAAGTCACACAAGCCATGACATGAAGTGTGTATTCATTTGAAGCTAGAAATAGTCCCAACAAAGTCATGATTTACTACAGTTTTACTGAGGTTTTTGAAGCCAATATTAAAACATATGAATACAATTTTAACACATTTATAGTTATTCAGGCCATAAGTAGTTACCATTAAGATTAAAGTGTAGTGTCACAGATGGTAGCAGAGACTGAGGATAATAAGAAAAAAGACTGATTTGATTGTTTTGGACTTTTCATGGTGTTAAAAAATTGGAGACTGTTTTTTTTGTTTTTTGTTTTTTTTCAATATTACATTCATGGCTAAAAGGGCTAGTTTGCAGGAATCCCATGAAGTGCCGTTTAACAAATAAAGTAGGACATATTTCATTATCTTTCCGAAATGTCAATAATCTCCACTGTTGTCTGATGGAACCATCTGGTCACTTTAAGGGAAAGGACATTACCCATAGTACATAAAAGCATTAAAGCCCCCTTGGTGTCATGGGAGGAGGAACACTGTACCACATTAATGTTTTTTTTTCTTTCCTTTAGGTTGCATCTATCTGTAGGTTTCAAGGTGTGTCATTACAACAGCAATCTTTTTCATGTTAAAAATCTTCAACGTCTCCCTATTTAAAAAAAAAAAAGAAAAAGAAAATCCATACACAGAGAGTGGCACATATAGACCAATGAGAACCTTTCATATTTTTTCTTTCATTTAACTTCTTCATTGTCTCTGCCCAAGCACTTTTATATCAACAAAAAGGACATGTTAAAAGGTTGTTTAAGACTTCATCATGGGTCACCCTGAGCTTTCTTTAGAAAAGACGACATCCTGCACACCAGGAAACCTTTATTTGTTCACCTCTGCTTGTACATATGCACAAGCATTCAAATATGTGCATCTTTAATTAGCACTTTAGCATTGAGCACCACAGCAGGAGTCATTTTTCTCTTAACTGAGCCCCTGTTGACTTATCTGCAGTGACAGTTTTGCTAACAGCAGAAGATACGCTCAGACAGCACATCCCCACTGTGACGAATTTGGAACTAGAAGTAGATGTTCGCTCTAAACTTCTGGAGTGTTTCATTTTGGTCTATCATGTCCGCACACTTTAGATTCACTAGCTTTGATAGTTTTTGAGTTGTGATGAAATTAGGCAATACGATCATTCTCATGTACTCTCAGAGGGAGAGCTCCTGCTCCGCAGGGATCAAGCTGGGACGTTACCTAATGATTTATTCATTGGGTTTTCTTTTTTCGTCTGTCATCACCAAGTTTCTGACTCCCACCCACCAGTCAGGGCTCCATGCTGTCATAAGGCTTGGATAAATCAAGACAAGGAAAGAAGAGACCACGTAGAAATGTGCCTTTCACTCTTTGTATCTGCCGCTTATTTGCCTGCCCTCCATTTGTTTCGAGTCGGACACAGCATGGCACAGACGTGTTTCGCATAATTATTTATTTCAAGTGTGAAGACAAAATAGCTCAGCGTGAGTGCTGCCCATGATTAGTTTGTGGTCTCTCATTTCATCTCCACATCCTCATCAGGCAGAGCAGTGCAGAGAATGAGGGGATAGTGGGCTATTCTGGTTTGAAGCAGCTCTAATCCCAAAGCAAAGGAGGACAAGAAGCATGAGAGGTTTTAAATGAGGATGTTTACCTTGTGTACCATTCAAGGATTACTTGTAATTAATTAGACCCCCTGCACAGTAAAAGCTGGCTGACAAATTATGCAGACAAAAAAGGAAGAAGAAAAAAAAAGAGTGAATACTTAAAGACACACACATATGCATGCACAGCAAACAAATAATCTTTTCTCCAGCCCTTTTTATCTTTCCTCTTTTTATATAACATACAAACACATTAAAATCTGATGTCTTGCCCTAATCCATAGAGACTTTGCTTAAGTAATAGAGGTCAATCACATGTCTTTTCTTCTGTTTCTGTGTTTGCTCTTGCAGGCAATGCATGCACCATGTCAGAGTACAACAAGCTGAAGAGCATGCTGTTGGATATGCAACCCAAAGCACTGGAGGCTGGAGAGCCGAGCCAGCAGAGGGACATGGAGGAGAAAAGAGCACTGGTGGACACCATGTTCAAATACCTGGATGTGGACCAGGACGGCCGGCTCATCAGTGATGAGCTGGAGAAGGTGGGACTCAAATTGCATGAATTATCAGGTCGCCGTATTGATGCACAAATGAATGGTTAAGACTGATTGAGAAAGTAGTGTGTAGGAATAGGTTCTCAAAATTTGAGACCATGTAAACATGTCTGACACTTATATAAAGCACACATTCCCAACTTTATCTAGACTTTAAGGCACAACTATTATACTACATTGCTTATACTATGTTGTGCATTCAAGTTAAAGACAACTAAAGCAGTGTAAGATTCCCACACCTTTTTGTTTGCATAAGATCCTTAATACTTTGGATGAGTTTCTATTTTTCCTCATGTTTTGCGTCATTTTATTAGATTGTGTCTTCTTTGTGCGTCCCACTCCAGAGTTGTTACTGGGTGAGTGACATGCAACTAGAGCATTTAATCATCGTGTTTGCAATGAAAAATGTTTACTCCCCACAAGGGTCTGATGCGAAAGTGTGGAGGTGGGAGGTGGAGTGGGGGTCTTTACAAATGATTGGCATTGACATTTGCAGGCTGTGAGGAAATGAAATTATTGCGGGCATCATCTGGTATCAGGAAATAGGCATCAGAGATGGGTGTTAATTAGACTCCTCCCAAGCAATGCAGTGGTGTCAGAGACTTGTGCCAGACAGCAGCGACCGTGTCCAACTTAGACTTCATCAGGAAGAGAAAATTGTCAGAAGCTTTCTTCACAGTTTTAATGTCAAACATTAAAATGTGATGTGATTGTTTAGTGACTGTGTCTTTGAGTCTGAAGGAAACAAACCTTATGAAGAAGCGGATTATTCATAAGTCAAACTAAATTTAATTAAAAAAAAGATGTCATTGTGATTAACACATTTTCAGCACACTATGGGCTCCTTTGTGGATGACAATACTCTTTTCCGCCTTTTAACATTTTAGAAGATGGAGTGATCCTATTTTGAGCAGCAGAAATAAAGAATAAAATGTCTTTTCTGGCAGATGTAAACTTCAAGATTCAACAAGAGATTTTGATCAATCACAGCAGTACTTACTTGTGCTGACAAGTTTCCTGTAGACTACACACTCTGGTCCTGTAGAAATTCATGAATTCAGCTTCATCAACATGATGTTTTCAAGGTCAAAGAGCTAAAAGATCAATTCCAGTCATCCATCCAGACCTTATCATGTTGAAATCTTTGGTCACAGACAGTCTTACAGGGCAAAGTCCTGTAGATTGGCTTTTAAATAGTTGAAATGCCCAAAGGACAGGTCAGTGTGTCACTGAACACACAGCCACAGCCTGCTGTTTCTTCCCAACAAGAGAAAAGAAGTTTGCAACAACCCTGAATCTGCTGTGTGACATGCATTGGTCCATATAGAAATCTATTTGCGGAGATGAACATGCTTACTGGCTATTCAATTTCCGTTGTGAATCATAGCTGAAGGTGTGTCTTGTAAAAGTCATTAGCAGTTAGCGTTCTGGCCTCAATAACTTAAAAAGATCCTATTTTCTCCAATGAGCCCTCAATAAAATGTTTAAGATGAGGTGTTCCCTCAATGAGGCCACTGCTCAACTTCTCAGTATAATCATGCTTCATCAGATGGACTTGGGTTGTCTCTCTTACTAGTTTCAAATAGGAGAAGTGCAACTGTAGTTATTGAGCACAAACTGAGGTTTCCAGTCCCCCAACCTGCTGAACACACCCTTTTGTAAGAAGGTTCCCCAGAGAACGATACATCACTTAATAGGAAGAGAGGGCTTATAAATGACAAACGGTGGGGGAGATGGGGGGAAAGAGAGATGCATTTTCCCAGGAGGAACATCTTTGAATGCACTCTGGTGGTTTATATTCAAGCGTAAGTAGTACAGGAGGTGACGGTGCTGAAATGGTGAGAAATCAGAAACAGCACGAACATTTCAGATAACAGATTTCAGCAACCAATTTTAATCCGAATGTTACAACTCCGAGTGAATCAGTTCCAGTGATTCTTGGCTCTATCTACATGTGGCACTTTCGTCCTGATGTAAATCCTGTCCTAATTATAGGTTGAAGGGAGAATCTCATTCCAAAATCTCCTTATTGTGGCAACTGTATTCAGCCTGGCAATTTCATTCATGTCGGTTTTCTTCTACCATGTCTTGTAAACAAAATGATTTCTTTATGTGACAATTAAAACTGCAAAATATGAAAGCTTAAATGATCTGTTTTGTCACTGTCATCAATATAAAAAAAAGGCATAGAAAATTACTGCACAGTAACTTTAAAATGTAAAATCCAGAATGTAGACAAATGTATGGTTTAAGTGGTTTAAAGGTTTCTGTGATTCTGCTTCGGCACTAAAGAAAGGCTGAGCATTAAGATGAGGTTACTCCATCAGGAGAATATGTAAATGTTAAATTGATGTTACCTACCATTAACAAATGTCAAAATTTACAATAACACGTTATTTGCATAAGAGTGTTCTGTTCAGTAGACACTTTAAAAAGGCAAGGCAGACACAATATGTAAATGAAGCTCCGAGGATGTTATATGTGTGAAGTATTTCTCTGAAACAGCTCAATTCTGTTTTGGGGCTTTGTGCTGATTTAAGATGGGTAACACTGGGTGTGTTTATGTGTGTTAGATCTCTATGAAGGAGCATCTGGAGGACAGTCTGATGGAGTGCACCATGCAGGACCTGCTGAGATATGATGACTACAACAATGACGGCCATCTCAGCCTGCATGAATTCTACACAGCTTTTCGTGAGTCCTCATTCTTTCCTCATATTGCTCTTTTGCTCTGCTTCCTTTCCTTATTTCAGTTACGTTAACCTCTTCATCCTCACTTTCTCTAATAGTTGTGTATATGCCAAGTGCCATACCATTTTATCCCTGAACAACTATGCACTTTTTTAAAGGCTTTTTTTTTTTTTTGTGAAAATATACATTCTGCAATGTGCAATCACAGTTCTTTATCTTTTCATTTCATGCTAAATCCACTTTTCTATTTGCAACATTCTGACCCCTTCGCCGTTGAAGGCAGCCTTTCCCTCCACAGCAGCCATTAGGTTGAAAGTGTTTCAGCACAGATAAATTGATAATTGCACACTAGTCCATGTGCCCAGACCCAGCAATGATTATAGCATCTGGTACAGCCATAATAGCCTCTGGGCTTTCTGCTGAGCGGCAGCTGAGAGCCAGGTTCAACTTTATTAAGACCAATAATAACAATTACAGCACTAACGCTTCTGAAGCATCAGAAATGTTGGTCGCCATGGTAACTGGCTACATCTTTTTTTTGGTTTTCTTCCCATCTTTTCTCTTCATCAGTATACTGTGTATCTCAGTTCAAACATCCAGGAAAAAATACATCTGAATCAGATATTGTTTGAAAACATGGTCAAATCAAGTAATATGCTGCGGCAGGGGGGCATTTCTAGACTCTACTTTCAGAGTGCGCAGCTCCATTAAACCTCACCATGAATTTAGCCTCCTAATGACTGGTTTTAGTGGGAACCCTCTTGCTATTACTCTGTTACACATAGTCTTCCAGATGGGCAGTGAACAGACAGTGCATGCTATTTACCTACATGCAGGCCTGCCTGCAGGGAATTGTCAATGCATTTTATGTTTGACAAGCAGTTGAAGGAATGGGTTGAGACCAATAAAACATGCTATTGATTAGATTAAGCTCAAGGTTAATTGTTGGGCTGCAAAAATGCGACACCAAGGGGGAGTGATTATTTTTGAGTGGTGCATCTGTTCTTCTGGATAGTGTTGATGGTGTGGGACGGTGTAAGTTTTTACTTGTGTGATGGCAGGTGAGTCTTTTTGTTGAGATTATAAGATCTAGATAATGCGAGAGGATTTATATGTTTAAAGTTATTTTTTAATGTTTCATGGGTTTATGTGTTGCCTTTTTTCTTTCTGCAACTTCGAAGTATCAAATCCCTCTTACTCTTTCTCAAGAATACAACTCCACTTGTTTTTTGTAGCTCCCAGAGTCACTGAATTTGAGCTGTGAAGGAACGCTAACTGTGATGATTTGGCTCCTTAGTTGTCTTTGCTTTAGTTTACTTAAAAATCTTGACAACTACACCACTCCACATTGCTCTGCTTTGTTGCTTCCCAAATCTTTTTGTTATATATTTTTCACTTGAAATTGAATCGAAAAGAATATGCTTGGTGAATACTCCTGAGATGACTGCATTCCTATCGATCTTTTCATTCTACCTTGTACAATTCCAGCAGGTTGTGTCTTGTTTTGACGTGCAGTGCTGTCTCCTTGTCACCTCTGTTAAGTAGATTGAACTTGAACACAGAATCACTTCTTCCCAGAATACAGATTTATAATCAAAATCCTGTATAATAGCTAAATATTTCAGACCGTCTCTACTCGTTATATGGAAATATTTTAGAAAAGGCAGTCACATTTACATCCGTGTCTCAGTCTGATGTTGTTTTAATCCAATCATTCAAACTTTCATTTTTAGATATTCCCATTAGTGACTAACAAACAGTGTTTATTGGGGGGAGATCATTGTAACAAGATGAGGATGGAACGAAATTCAGTAAATATATTTATAGAGCCAACTAAAATTATAGAGATAAGTTATTTTAAAACAATGTACCATCTCGGATTGAAAGATGTCACAGTGTGTTGTTTAAAGGAAACATTAAGTTATTGGTTTAAAAAGTTATTAGTAAGAGAACAAGACAAATATTCTGTATGACTTAATCTATGAAAACAACACTTTAACATTGTTTTTATTGTATCTGTTCATTGTTTTTAGTTATTGATCTGTGGTTGGAATGTCATATATAAGAATTAGTTGACAAACCTAGCTTTTTAAATTTGGTGTCTAAAGATTGCTTGATGTATCAGATTACCAGCAAAAGAAACATGAGAAGCCAGACCCAGATAACATTTGCAATGTAGTTGATGCAATTATTCTATCTTTAATATATTTCCATAATATATTTCTATGTTTTTGTCCAGTTTGCAGAGCACACCTCTAATTCTAAGGCTAATTAAAGCTAAAGAAATATGACTTCATGGTTCATGCTGCAGCAGAAGTGAAAAATGGAACCTCTTTTCGCTTTCGAGCATATTGCAGGACAGAGATAACAGGCTGATGGATTTAAATCAGCCCGCTGCTTTCCTAATGGTATTTGGTTTTGCAGGTTTTTGTTTCCTTACATAGGTTACCGTGTCAGCATAGTGTGGGCATGGATGTTTTATGTGCCCTTTGAGTCTGAATTAGAACGACTGTAATTAAACGGCAATGAATGTGCAGGAATTCGCCTCTTATCACGGATGCTGCAGCAGAGACGGCTCTTATTTTCAGTTCGGTAAAAGGCGTTGGGGCATTAGCACAGAGGCTGACACGTGAGTGGGCTTATTGAGAGATATCTGAAGCTTGCAGATGTAATATATACGGTCACCCAAGGTCACAGCTCCTTTGTGGATACATGTGTAGTATATAAAGCTGCCTTCCGGTGATACATGAACTGCATGTGCATTATGAATGGTGAGTAACCTTTAGTAAATGTGCAGGGCCAGGTAGCCTATCACAGCTACGCTCATAAGAGAGGCTTTTACACCTTTCCTTGAGTTTGGATCAGCCTGTGCAGTACATATATACATATATATACATATATATATACATATATATACACACACACATATATATATATATATATATATATATATATATATATATATATATATATATATATATATATATATATATATATTTAGACCATGTGTCCTTAAGATGGCAAGATAGAGGATAAAAGAGAATCAGAAAGCAACAAAAAGCAAAACAAATAAAGAAAAGAAGTTTGAAAATGGAAGACTGTGCACAAATCATAACTCAAAACTTTTGTGCTATTGATGTATTTATGAAATTCTGCTTTTTGTATGATAAAAAGTTTAATGCAGTTGCCAGTGTGCAATGCTTTTTCAGGGGATTTGTTGGTAAACTAAACACACGATACTTCTGCCCTAAAGAAAGGATAAGCACTGAGTGAAGAAACTCCTCATCATGCCCCTTTACTCTTCTAATAAGTTACACAACTTACCTTATATGGCCCGGGTGACACTGTAACCACAACAGCCATTCTACCTTCAATATTTCCAGGCTCTGTTTATGCGAGCTAGCCAGGCAGTGCCAACATCCCAACACTACTGACCTAACCACATGGCCCCTTCTGTTCCCTACATCTCAACTGTGAAGTAGACTGATGGGCAGCCAGAGCCAGGACACTTGTTAGAGTGCGATATATGCCACTGTGTTATTTTGGTAGGCACTACTTTATTATGCGTAAGGTTACGCGCTGTTTGAATAATAAAGGGCGGAGCCTCCCAGCACTCTGAGTTCATGCAGAGCGGGGCATAGCGGCTTCCAGCTAAGAGAGAAACATGTCTCCTGTTTATTGTGTACTTGGTGATTAAGTTACTTCTGCAAAGATGTCCACCGAAGCCACGGACCCGGGAGGAGGGTCAGGTGCCTCCCGTGCTCCTAACCGGACACCCGCTGCAGATGAGCCAACAACACTATTGGAGTCATTAAGTGAGAACTTCAAGTTCTCCCGGCTCTTCCCCTTGTGTACCTGTTGTTCATCTGTCACTTGATGGGTCGACTATCCTGACAACCACATGTTAGGCACATAAAACAGCAAGAGAGATACTGTCTTACTATTACTGCTCATTGAGGAATTGTAATAACTTCATCTTCATGTTATCTGATTGTTTTGTCAAGTCAAGAGGGATTAAACTGAGTAAATAACTGCAGGGTGTTCGACCTTGCTTGTGTATTTAGAACAGTACCATTCGTTCTTATGGTGCACAACAGTGAGCTGGTGGTCCTGTTTTCATTATTTTACAGAACAAACAGCTGGTGAGCACCTAATTAAGATCGGTCCGGTTTTTACTTGTTCCCATTGTTCCTCCATAACTTCTCCCACATGCAGTCTGTACCCTGCAAGTGTATTCTCTTTATTTTTCACAAAACTCTTCCACCACTGTGAGTCTATTTGTTTCTCATGAATCTTGCTAATAGTGGATTTATATGGAGATGTGGGCTGCCCTGGCAGGGCCACTCAGCAGGACGGGCTAATTAATCAAGAGTGAAGTAGCGAAGAAGAAGAGAGAAGGCAGGACTTAGAAGAGAGTGGAAAATTTACAGATGGAAACGAGAGAGTATCATGTGGAGACACTAAAAAGTGCGTAAGATTAAAGCCAGTGGTGGGAAAAAGTGAAGACATTCTTCTTCCTCTTTGGAAGGCAACGGACAGCTGGTGAAATGTCAACATGTTGGAGGCGCACACACAGAAGGTAAGGAAAACAAGAGATGGGTAAAATCATTTTGCGTGGGGGAAACAAATACCAGTTAAATTCAGATGAAGGTTAAAAGGTAGGAGACTGTTGTTAACAATAATATATAGACCATACTGTAAATAAGTCATGCAAAAAAATCTATTGACAAAAAAGCATATGGAATTAGAAATTATTTAGAAAAGTACCAGATGCTTTTCTCTACTTATATTACTCGCAATCCTTTCATTTATCCAGGCTCACAGTTACATTATTCCAAGTTAAATTATTCATTTTTCTACTCAAATTCTCCGTGATTTTTGTTGTTGTTGTTCAAGAAAAAGCTAAGAAGTGGCTTTAGCCCACTTGCATATTAGGTTCATTTAACTGCTTACAGCCAATGGTCACCCAGCAGTCTGTTCTGAATATAACAATAAGAGATGCTCACTGAGTCGCCATGGCAACTGCAGCCAGGGTTTAATGTCCAAATCATTTATTTAGTACAGCTGTTGCTGCTTATTCCCTGCACACAAGGATAGTACAAGGCAATATAAACCCTGTGCACAATGGACAATTAATGATGGGACTTGTGCATTGTGAGATATAGGTATGTATTATATCTGAGAGTAAACACTGCAGTTAAGTTCAAATCTTTCGTGGGGGAAATAAGTACAGTTAAGTTGAGTCAAAGCAAGAACAGAATGGGAAACGTAAGATGATTTCCAGACTGTTTCTGTTAAGATCCTCTATGCACAAAGAAGAAAAGATTTACTGCATCTAAATGGACAAACAGGAGTGCTGTCCTCTACGGATAGCTCCAGACAATTGGCTATCATTTCATTTATGACTGCACATCCAGTCTTAAAGTGCACAGCATCAGACATCCAAATAAACTATCTTCGGTGAAACCCTTAATCCAGACAGCCATGCTTTATTTATACAAGATTAAAATCACTCAAACCACAGTGCCATTGACTTGTGCTTATACTGGCTTATACGGATCTAAGACGGATCTTAGTTCACCTTCTCTTGTGTTTAAATTCACCAGCCAAACAGTAAACTTTACGATCAACGGCCCTGTAAAATATATGCTCATTATCAGTTCCTAAGAATCCTACTTGAGTTTCCTACCAACGAAATTACTTTAACTGACAACACATTTCAACAGCAAACTTCTGTTCACCAAACAAAACTAAATACACTTACAACATGTTACATTTTGAGAAAATGGGGGGTAATTATAGCTTTATATCATCTCAACTGGAAAAACTCATGTGCATGAGTGCACCAAGTGTTTTTGCACCCTATCCACGTCACTGATAATATTTCAGTACCAACACACCCACAAAGTTGTCCTGCTTCATGCAGTTTGTGCTTCTATCTCATCTGAATGTGGAGAAAAGCTGTCTGCACCTCAACTCTGCGTGGAGAGGAGCTGTCATGCTGACAAAGCTGTTTTGTCAACACAAAGATGATGAACTAGAAGGGGAGGGGGAACTTTTTCAGAGCTTATTTTGATGCCAGACTTGTGAATGGGAAATGAGTTTCACTGTTTAGAACAAAGTTTCTTCTCTGAATGAAGCAAAGCAAGAGCAACTAAGGGATTTTTTTTTTAATAAACCATTGTGACGTCCAAGTCATATTTACAGATCATTTATTTAGTCATACAGAGGTGGTATTTATTATCCTGATTAGTGGAAATGTTGTTTTTGTCTAGTTGAGTGAGTGCAGTTTGCTGTCTCATTCGGTTAAACTAAGTTAGCAGAGAGAGAAAAAAAGAGCTGGAGAAATTGTATCTGTTTGATACACAGGTTTTAATTGTGATAAGTAGCCCAACGGTCTCAGTTAGCGCTCATTTCTCGATGGTATTTGCAATGCGACTGATTTGCATTTTAAGCAGTCCATTTTGCACTCAACTTTTGAATATTCCAAAATGTACATGAATGCAAATGGGACAGGTGTACCAGGACACTGTCAGCTTGGCAGTGCAGTTTGTGGATTGCATACTTTATTCTTCTGTCATTTGCACAGGTTTAGAGCGAAAACAGTGCAATTCTTTTGTGGATCAGACCCTTTGTCTCTTTAGCTGCAGTATTGATTTTTTTTTCTCTCTCTCATAAAAATAACAGCTGTTTATATCAATTCAACCACTAATTTAAGCACACGTATTAAATTAATAAATGGAGTAGATGAGGCAAGTTCAAGGAAAGTCTGTAGTTCCAAAATCTAGATTTCAACAGTGAATGAAGGAAAATGTCTTTAATATGGTCGAAGGATGATGCACAGAACTGTAAGAGTTACGTCTTTAAAAGTGTCTAAATTAGTCAAGAAGTTCAGTTGAGGATAACGCTTGTGCAATTCAGATAATCATTTGCAAACAGATTGCAGCACCACATTAGGTCTTGGCATATCTACTAATTGATATTTGAATCATCCTGTGCTCACAATGATATTAGAGTGCTTTGTTTTTATTTTTACTTACCACAATGTTTGGGTGAAATGACTGTCTATTTAAAAAAGAGGCTAAATGTAGACTGTCTCAGTAGGGTGTCTTTGTTGAGAAAGAACAAAGAAGGGAGTAAAAGAATGATCTACCTTGGCTGTGTTAATAATGGCACACTGTAGTACAAATTGTACGTGTAATTTATTTCACTCTATGTCTCACAGTGGGTCTTTAAAGTGCAAATCATGTTGTAATGAGATAAAAACACACTGGGAAAAATCTCCCACTACATCTGGAACATCATATAAAAAATCATTAGAACATGACTTCTCATTTGTGACGCACACTGTTCTACCAGATATAATATCTCTCATAATTACACATGCTAAATAATCCCCCTTGACCCCCTCTGACCCGTCTTCCATCCCTCTTTCATTACTGGCACGTTAATTCCATCTTTACGTCTTTAATAAGACATAGAGATGTGAATCCATGCTTTGCTGGGACTTGAGGGGCTTTGCTTTGACCTATTACCCCTTCCAACATTTTTTTTCGTCCCTCCCATCTTGCAGCTTTCTTATTTCTATTTTTTCCCCACTCGCTTTCTTTTGCAACCGATGGGTCCCGAGGGCGGCAAGTGTGTTCCAACGCGTTATAATTCACAGGCAGCAGCCCCCAGGCTGTTAGTGGCGCAGCATGTGGTCTGCTTTTATCTCTCTTCTCTAACTCCCTCTCTGGCGAGGAAATAATTCATTATCATGCCTCCATTGATTTGCTCTTTCTCCTGGCTCTTAGGTGGAAACAATAGCCCCTTTCTCCCTCACTTTTTGTTGTTTCAATGCCCTTCTGCAATTTCAAACAAGTGTGCATCCGTGTGGATGCATCCGTGTGGATATGTGTTTGGCTACAAGTTAGTGTGTGCCTGCATGGGAATGCTGCTCTTCCTTCTTTTTCTCCCCTCAACTCCTCAACGCAATCCCCTCCAGCATCCACCTTCATCAGCTTTGAAATCAGAACAAAGGAGATAAACACAGCAGCAAAGACAGAGAGAAAAGAGGGCTTCTTCTGGAATAAAAAATGAATATAGTAGCCGATTCATAGAACACAAAACAACCCAACACAAGTTTAGAGTGTAATAATCCGTCACCTTAGCTTTTCATTGCTCTGCTGTTACAACATGTTGTTAAGATAAAGAAAGACGTTTTTCCTGTACATACTTGCATGGAGTGTTGCTGTCTTTGGAAAAACATCTGTTGTTTGCCAGTTTGTCCAGATGGTGTCTTTCAATGATAAGGTACGAAGAAAAACAGGACTAGTCCTGACATTACAAAGCTCATCTGACATTAAAGAAAGAACACTGATGTTCTTGGGTGGCTGTGGCTTAGGTGGTTGAGTCGTCTCTCAACCGGACTAATGGGGATTCAAACCCCAGCTCTTGCAGCCACATTTCGATGTGTCCTTCGGCAAGACACTTAAACACAAGTTGTTCCTGCTGCTTCGGCAGCAGCGTATGAATGACTTAGAATAGTTAGGGAATAGTTTTGTCACTTTCATAATAGCCTTCAGTGTGTGAATGGGTAGGTGATTTGGCAGGCAGAGTAAAAACACTTTGAGTAATCAGAAGTCTAGAAAAGTGCTCAAGTCCATTTACCATTTACCAATAATTAAAGATTAAAGAACACAGTAGGTAGATAACGATTTCACTGTGCTGATGGGTACTGCAGATGTGTGTGTTTGTGCGTGTTTATTTTGCAAACTGATCCAAAACCCACACAAATGTTTTAATTTATTTTCCTGCATATTCAAAAGGGATGAAAATCTGTGCTTGATCAAAATAAGAGCAGCTGCAAGATGAAATGTTTACCCAACAAAGTTAGAAAAAGAAGTCACAGGATATTTGAGAAAGCCACAAGTGTTAAGATAGGGGAATGACAAAGAGGGGGTGGCATAGAGAAGAGCAAAGTTATGCATTATTACTTGTTTAATGCGTTTCGCCAAGGCTAAGAATGGTATACTTGAGTCAAGTGCCCCACAGTATGTACAAAGAGAAGGGAACCATGTATGAGAGCATACACAATAATACATTTAATAGAGTCTGGGGCAGCAGTAAAACTGCGGGGGAGATTTAAAGGGTTTGAGAGATTAGACATGACAAGTTTGAGAAAGTCCAAGGACAACAGAGAAAGGGAAGTGAGTGAGACTGGAGCACAAAGCTGGGACTTTGAGGGGAAGAATGAAGGGCAGACGGATGTACAGTAAACACCTTCCTAAAGTTTTGACATGTCAAGGCAGCAGTGATGAACGTGAAGGAGTCAACTTATTTTGCAGGTTTATAGAGAGGCCACTTGAATAACATGATTTTGAGTTTTGCTTTTGTTTTTGTTTTTTAATGAGAGCTTCCTCCGTGAATGCAGCAAACAAAGGCAACTTCTTAAGGAAAAAACAATGACTCAAATTAGATTAAGGGTCCTGACCTCAACACCCAGTCCCGGACTGATTTAACCACTGTTTGTATTGATAAAGTATCATTTTAAGCCTATTTACAGATAATTAATTTGAAAGTAATACAGAGGCAGAATTGTTTTCATTTGAAATCTCTTTTAAAAACAGCAGTGCTGTAACCACCTGGCCTCTCAGCAGACTGTAATTGTTTCACTTTAACTGTGGGTGTCTTTTAATGCTGCTGTTTGTGAAATACACACTTTTTACAATGAGACCGATTTGCATGGAAACAGGCCAGTTATTCTTTATTCAATCATAAAATGACTGCACAATGATTTTTTATTTTTTAAATACACGGGGTGCCTGTGGCTAAGTGGATAGTTTGTGTGCTCCATGTGTAGATATGGTCCTCGAAGTGGGCGGCCCAGGTTTAAATCCGACCTGTGGTCCCTTTCCCACATGTCATCCCCTACTCTGTCTCCCCTACTCTCCAATAAAGGAACAAAAATCCCCAAAATAAATCTTCCGAAAAAATAGATAAAATTGCAAACAGTATGCTGTTTGCTCTACAGCTCAGTAAGGGCTCGTTTAACACTTTGCATGTGTTTTGTGAATTCGACGGTATCTTTTTGACTCATTTGCACGAGTTTAGCGGAGCGCAAAAGCTTTTGTGAATTCCTTTCGTGAATCAGGTTCTGAGTTTGAAGTGCTGACTGAGTTGACTCCAGATCAGACCCTTTAAATTATGTCCCATGTACAGTAAAGTGATAAACCTAAAATGTGCAGTTTAGGATGTTTATGGCAAGAAATACTGGAGCTTTTTATTCTTCATGCAAACATTTAACCAAGTGGCCTATCACAGATGGTTTTTTGCAACTGTGGCAAAAATAATGAGTTGTAGGTAAGCTTTTTTGTTTAGAAAGTAAAGGTAATTTAATTGAAATAAAACTAAACTTAACCAACAGTTAGGTTTTTTTTCAAAGAAGTTTTGATAAGTTGGTAAACTCCTGGACTTTCTTGATTTGTAAGGATTGCATAAGCACTCAGACTAGCAGCCAATAACACTTAATGTTTTCCAAAGAATTTCCAAAGCCAATGTTTTTTAGTAGACTTTTTAAGAGCAGCTTTGCCAGCTTTTGAAAGCTGAAAGAGTCAAACATTTTGAAGTGCAACTGTGCACAAGTGAAAAAAGGTGATGATGGAAGAACAGAAATCCCAAATCCCTAAAGTCTCCTGAGTGTGGTCTAACACTGCAGCTCAGCTCTATGTTTCAGGCTTCTAGTGGATTGTTAGTACTCAACTTCTCCTTTGGCAACAAGCTCCTATTCAACCCAGTCTTCTAAAACAACATGCGCTGAGCAGGCCCCAGGGTTAAAGCTCAAAGGCTCTTTTTTTTTTTTTTTTTACCAAGATGATGCAGGTTTTTTCTTTTCTTCTTTTTTTTGGCTTGCCAGGCTAAATCCAAGCTACAAGCTACATCATGCGAAACACCTTGATGTGATGTTGTAGCACTCATCAAAAATCTAGAAAAGAACTCAGCAGCTTTTTAGTTTCATGCCTTGATATTTTGAATACAGCAGTGGGCTATGGAGGGGGTGATTGCTTGGGTCTTCAGTGCTGTGAAGGGTCCAAACAAATCAGTCACAAGAGAAAGATATACAGATATTTTCTGTGGTTGAATACCCTGTATAAAAGTCATATAATACTGAGCTTTCCCATAACATTTTGACACGTGGAGTTTTCAAATACCACTTAAATGAAAGTGTAGCCTTTCTCCGTAAGATTCTTCACTAATTTGCAGATATTTGTTTCTAGACATTTTTGGTAGCTCCCTTTCCTTAGAAGCTGTAGCAGTCATGTGACTCAAGATAAAGATCCAGCATAGCTGTTTGATTAGAGTCTGAATAGAGTCTGCCACAGAAACTGAGATGCATTTGTAAACTGTAAAGTGGCAGATTGAGTTCCAGTCCAGGTCAGGCACAAAGCATGGAGGCCAAATACCAAATAAGAGCCATCAAAGTAAAGTCACCTTTTGGACAAACTGAGCGGTGTAATGAAATGATTAAATAAGCCATGGCTGAACTTCTATCACAAGAAATGCAGCATTCAGAGCTGTAGAGCAATAAATGGGGTGTTTGGCCTAAAGTCACATTGCTCCTTACTGACAATGTTAATGTGATAGACATTAGCACACTATCTTCTGTAAACACACAGGTCAGTTGTTACCAGAGGTCAAATCCTTAGAGGAAGCGTCCAGTTTGGGGATCAAAAGTTTGAGCCAACAGTTCTACCCTCCAGCCTTGGTGCTGCCCACACATTGTCTAATCATTATGAATGCAGGAATATGGCCTCAAACTTTCATAATTATTTTCAAAACTCCTGTCATGCTTGGAGGATCCATAATAATTCAGTAGTGCAGTGTATGCACAGTGTAGACAAACCTTTTTTTCTCCTATACTTCATCAAGCAGTAGGGAGAGAGTTCTATGGGGGAAAATAATGGAGCAATTAATCAACGTCATCAAGACATCAACTGCTATTTAAAGACCCTGTAAATAGTTGTAATGATGCATTGTTGCCATGCCTATTAAGTTAATTTTTCTGATAATTTATCAGCCCATATGTATCAAGGTTTAATGTTGGAATATGGAGTGACTGAACCAAAATAATCTATACTTTTCTTAATCAGCTTTTTTGCAACATGAATTTAAGATAAAGACATGTTTCTATTATGACAGCATTGCTGTTGTTACATCTGACTTTCATCTGACCTCTCTAAAAAGGTTTTTAATTCCTGGAACTCTCAGAAATCATCTTGACAGTAAACAATATCAATCAACCTCCTTCATCTACATTTACCTAAAACATTTCCATTCATCATCCGATCACAAGAAGCCCTTGTCATCTGATGATAAAGAGTCCCAAAGCATCAGCCAAGTAGCTGTTTTTATCTCCTAATGAATTTATATCAGACATAGTCAGAAGAATTTCTTTTGAAAAAATGCTGTTGAGTGTCTTGCAGTCAAGTATGTTGGTTTTCACTAACAAGTCCCGCAGGTGCAAAAATACTGAGCCACATAAATGAGACCTTTATCATTGCTGATAAAGAACATGAATGCTCAGCAAACAATCATTTAAACAGCTGTCCACTGGTTTAAAAAAAGATATGAGTCAAACATTACATCTTTCAATGTCTGCACTTGGTGCACAGGTGTACCTGAACCATGCATCATCAAGGCCTTTCTGCTATCAACCATCCATAAACTTTAAAAACAAAAGGCAGCACATCCTCAAAATGCACGTGTTAATCCTGTCTTCGCTAAAAGCATGCATGCCCTGCTGAAACCCATCTGACAATGATGTCACAATCCTTCACACTTTACTAAGTTTTCATTTTGCCTCGAACCTTTAACAGGCTGTTTACACACAGTGTGGCTCATTTGCATTTCTTCAGTGGTAAAATTACGTTAGTCTACAGCTGTTTCTTCTATAGTTTGGATGAACTGTAAAGTCTTCTTCTGGCTTCTTGTGCACAGCTGTTCTATGATTGTATTAGTTTGTTGAAGTAGTTTTCTGACATATACTCTGTACTGAAGCGATACATTCACAGATTAGAGGGTAGCGAGAAGACTGTGTGGAGTTGTTAAGCACTTTTGCTGCAATCCAAGTTTACATCAATTTAGAGTTATTCTTACTTTTCGCTGAGTGTTTTTAATTGATAGTACACATGTTGATATTTATCATGTCACTTTATCCACCATACTTTAGTAAACAGTGACCCCCCCCCCCCCTTCTCTACCAAAGCTGTATAAATGAACAGCATTTCTAGCATGAGGGCCTCTACTTTAAGAACTGCTGGAATCTCTTTGGGAAAATTGATCATTTAACCACACAAGCTCGACGAGGACAACATAAATTTTACACTTCACAGAAAAGCGGCCTACTTATCTTCTGAAAATCCAACTTTGTTTGCAGGAGCATAATGCTAGCAATTTGTCTCAGTGTGAAACAGTGCTCATTAGTTCTGACAGTACTATGGTGAGTATACAATGTTAAATCAGAGCATATGTCTTCATTCCAGAAACCATTCTCTTTTTAACTTGTGGTTTCCTCTGTCTTTGTGTCTGTAGTCTCATTAGAATTTCAGCTCACATGTATTTGTGTAAAACACTGACCTCTCTCTTGAACCTATCCAATGAAAAAGGGCCAACAGTTTTGCCCTTACCACCTCCACAATTTAAACTCAAGGGTCCATTGACATCTTGAACCTTGGAATTGTCTTTCTGCGGAAAACCCCCAATGTAAGAAAATGTGTCTAAAATAATTGCAAAGACTTGATAAATCCATGCACCTAAGACATAAGCACATAAGTCAAGACATATGTTTACATTTTAACACGCAGTCCTGTACAGATCCACTTAGAAACACACATATAGAACTCAGTAAGTCTCATTGTGTATTCTGTCTTTCTCCCGGAGTAACCTGAGGTCAGGTCAAGCTGCGGCTCTTGCAGTGCAGAGGTCTGCTGCAGGGCTCTAATCTCTCCTACCCTCAACCTCCCTAAAGGCTGAGAGGGCTTTAAAATGATAAAGACCACTTAGTGCACCCCGTCAGGAAAAGCCTCAGCAATATATAGTTGGTAGGATGTAGAGAGGAAAGGGTGTCCTCTTTGAGGGCGTCTCTCTTTGTTTCCATAAAGATGAAAGATTATCCTGATTGTCAGAGATCTTGTGCTGCCACAAGATGAGAGTACTCTTTAATGAATTGGGTCTCATCCGGCCAAATGAAGTATGGAAGATTAGCTCCAGACTGTCAGCTTGTTTCCATTAAGCCTCTCAGAGCAGGAGGACTTTTTTGGCCTTTTGAGACTTAAAACGTCTGTTTTATCAAACCAAAAGATAAAGATCACATTTTTCTAAGCTTCCTGTTGAGATTTACCAAAAATGTGTCCTATATTTTCATACATATTTTACCCTATTTTACAGACAATATGCTTTCAATGGAGTGTGAAACAGACTGAAGTTATACAAGCCACTAGATGTTTTAACAAGTCAACAGAAAATGTGCCTTTGCTTCATCCTTTATGTTTAGTACAATATATTTCTATAAAACAGGCTGGACTAAAAAAGAACCTGCTCATACAATAAGAGTTTAAAGCATTTATACATTTTGATTTACCTATGTTTGTTTAATGCCAAATAGCCTTTTTATTTCTTAGATTTTTGCGAAAAGCTTTTCTCTACAAAAGTAAAAGTCAAAACAAATTGACTTTCCTTTTTTTCATTCATTGACACAACCTTTGAGTTACAGTGTATAAAAAGAATTTGGAAAGGACAGAGCTGTCTTTAAAAGAAGACTAAAAATAAACAGAGGCCTGTCGTATAGCTCTACTAAAAGAAAATGTCAAGAAAAACATGACAGGCTATAGGCTCTCTTTCATCTCAGTCAATGCAATTTGATAATGCCAGAGGGTCGCGGTGTCTTTGACCTTCAGGAGTCAGATTACATTAAATATAGAAAAAAACTGTTGGAGAGAAGTCATGAAGTATGACAAGCTTATAAACTGATATGGTGCCAGATTCCTTTTTACAGTTTCAGTGTCTGGCAATTCACAGACTTGGCATTCGAAGGACTTTTTCAAACATTTGACTCAGCTACAGTATTAGCAACAAATGACAATGAGTTTATAGTAATAAGATAAAAGTTTGGAGGTTGACTAGCAAAGTAAACATGTCCATGAACCCTCCAGACAGATAATTAATCTGCTCATTTCCCCAACAGGTTACTTCCACCCTCAAGGACTGAATGACACAGTAAAGAGAGTTCTGCCCCGTTATTACCCGACTGATGGCGCTTCATTATTGAGCCTCATCCTCCGTAAATCCACTGTTGCCCAGCAATGCGCTCAGGTGCTTACAACACCCACCTCAGCATTTGGCTCTGTTGTGAGCAGCATGTTTTTTTGCAGAATTGGTTATTTAGTGTTGCAGGGGTGACTATTGTTCCCATTTAATGGCCTTGGAAATGTGCTGTTCCAGGAGGACAGTGGTGGATATCTGTGCAAACTAAATATTGTTGACAATAGCTGGGTTATTTTGTAGTAAAGCTTATTTATTTATGTATGTATTTTTTGCAAACATCAACTCCTCTCAGACAGTGTACTACAGAAATAAAACATTTTTGGGCGGCTTTTTGATTTTCCTCAGCATCTCAGACCTGTAGTTAGGCAGAAGACAGGAGTATAATTTAACTGTTCAGCATTGTGTTTCATTATGGTGGTGGCAGTTTTTTTTATAAAGCAGAGATAGCAATCAAATTAAGTTATCAGGAACTCAATACAATGATGATCAATAATTACTGTATTTAAATGCCTTGGCACAACAACACATTGAGTTGTCTAGAACTTGTAATCATTACATAACACAGAGCATTGCACAAAGGGTCCTGCTGCTGTTATTCCTTTTTTAAAATGCTTATACAGATACCAATGTAGAAGCAGAGCCAGATCTCCTGCCAAATTGTTGCTCTCCTGGCTTGTTAATACAGCCTGGAACAGATTGTTTGAGAAAAAAAAAAACTTCTTCCTACGCACACACTCCCTTCTTTACTTTCCTCCTCCACTGTCTTCCTCTCAGCCCTCTCCCTTTGTGATCCTAACTAGGCTTTGTCTCTGCCTAGTTAAGGGTCCCTGCTTCACAAGAAGCGCCATCATGCCTTTACAAGAACGTTGAGAGAGACAGTCATGGTAAGATGGGTCTTTTGAGGGAACAACAAGGGAGAGAAAGTGAGGAAGAATTAAACCAAGGACAGATAGAAAGTAAGACTGACAGGCAGTCCGAGACTCTCTGAGTTATCATGAGCGTGAGCAACTCTGAAAAGGACAAAGACAGAGAGAAATAGCCAAGGATGCAAACAAAGCATGAGAGAGAAAATGAGACAGTGGATGGAGGAGAAAGTAAAGCAGAGTAAGGGAGAGGAGGAGGGCTATGGTGAGCGGCAGAGGATTCCTCTGTACCTGTAGTGGAGATTAAAGGTCTGGATCCAGTGTGATTAATGAGTCGGCCGCTGATTGCTCATCCCCATCTCCCTCCCTTGAATAATCACCAGCCCAGCACTCTCAGAGAGGGCTTCACTTCTTCTATGTATTATGAGCAAGTGTGTGTGTGTCTGTCTGTGTGTGTGTCTGTGTGTGTGTGTGTGTGAGAGAGAGACGGAGAGAGAGAGAGAGAGAGAGAGAGAAGACTGGATAGCTTGTGTGTACATACGAGATAACAGTGAGGGACAGTAAATGAACAGTATGAATGTACAATATGTGAAAGTGAGCTGATATACTGTGTGCATAGATTTGACAGCGAGCCCAGCTATTGATTGACTCAGAGAAATTGGTTCATTCAGAATGTGATGTACAACATATCATTAATTCAGAGTGTCAGTGTGCTTGAAACATGGATGATGTATTTGCTATTGGCTGCAGCCCACCTGCTGAGAGCAGCCCTCATACTGAATGCACAGTGGCACACAGGGATCATTTGTACACACTGTGCACTCCCAGTGTGGGGGGGGGGGGGGGGCTGTCTCCCTTCATGTACTGTACAAACCCACCAGGGTCATAGTGTTCACTGTGACATTATCTCAGGCAGTCATGTGGTGGGACATCAGATTTTTTTATAAGATATTGGAGATTAGCTCACGGTTTTGTTATTTTCTGGCGAAGTGTATTTGTTGTTTTTCAAAAATAATTGTACATTAACCAATTTGCTAAACACTTGATCTACAGGTGCTGTCCCTTTATTGTCTGTGGTTGTATTAAGTCAATGTGGGCAGTGTTGCAAATCACAGAGCACATCATGCTTAATAGAGATATTATATATGGAGGGCTATGGTGAGCGGCATAGCCCTGGATATATTGGACCTAGTCCATTCATTGATATATATATAATTATTAATAATCATATCTTACAAAACCAATCAAGATGCCTTGTGATGAAAGCATGCATAGCCTTCTCAAAATCAGTGTAAAAAATGAGGACTTAACCTTGTTCTATCCTTAATTGGGTCCAACAATGACAACCTTAGTCTTAATATCACTGAGCTTAAAAAAGAATTAATGCCACCCGAGCTTTGATGTCATTAAGATGTTCTAAAAGTGTGCCGTTAGTGTTAGTTTCTTTCATTTTTAAGGACGGATAGTGTATTGTAGGCATAGAAGCAAAAAAGATTCCATACTTTTTTTAGGAATGGACCCCAGGGGGAAGCATGATCAAGAAGATTAAAAGAGGGCTAAGTATGGAGCCTTGGGGGAGTCCACATAGCAAAGTGTCAAAGAAGAATGTGAAATCGCCGAGGCAGACTGAGAACATAATGTCAGATTGGTAAAGTCTGATCAGCTCCAAAGCAGTACTTTTAATTCCAGCACAAGTGCCACAGGCGAGAAATTATAATTCTGTGGTATAGTGTCAAAAGATTCTAAAAGTATAAGAATTGCAGTTAGTCAAAGATCATTAAATATCTAATTAACATGGTTTTGACTATTGTTTTCCTCAGAGTTTCTTAGATAACCCCTTTCAGGTCAAATCAATATTGTAGTCATTATCTGTCAGAGGTCAGTAAAGGCTGTGATCAATCTAAATGTGCAGTTTAGCTCTCACTCACATGTATATCTTGGAGAATTTCACAACTAACTTTGGAGTCTTCAGCAAGCACTAGCCGTAAAACAGTCTGTGGATGATACTAAGGATTTCGATTATTTGAGGAAACTCAAGAATAGAATGTTTTGTGACATGCAAAGTGCTGTCCTTCCCAAAAGGACCTCAGTGGCTGAAAGTTTCTCATCCATTAACTTGAAAGAGACAAAGATCCAAGAAGAACAATAAACCATTCAGTTAAACCCAGAGAGCATAACCACCAGCTGGGCTTCTATCACACTATTATGTGAATTATGTAATACAGAAGACAGAGACTAAAAGTGCAAAATGTATTTAATATTTTAAATTAGTTTTGCTCACTCACATGTTTCAGTTTAACAAGTATTTTTTCCTGTAATAAGTATCTTTGACAACCTTTCAATCCAATTTAATATATGACATCTGAATCTAAATCACAATGGTCTCCAGCTTTTCATTCTGATATTGGAGTTTTCGTCCCACTGAAATACAGATTTTAAACATTAAAATGACAAAAAACATTGTTTCTGCCTGCTGGTTGTCTCTCAGCTTGTTTTTTTTTTTCTTGTGCTTTTCAGCCCGGATCAGATTCCTTACATACAACACCTCCACCTGTAACTCTGTTTCAATCATTTCTCCATCTACTCTTTTCTCCCTGTACCCCAACACCCGTCTCTCTTTCACGCTTGTATTGTACTCTGCAGTCAGCATGTTATCTGCCTTACCCACTAAAAAAATCATGACGTTCTGCTCCTTTGCTTTGTGGCTTTATGTCTTACTCCGGCTCACGAAATACTTGTCGTCTAAAAGTGAAAGGGGACATCTCTCTGAGCCACAGTCTTCAGCTCGCCACATTAGTTATTCCCTGCGAGATCTGCTACGTGCTCTGCATCAAATTAGTCTGTCTTCCTGTGTTACACGCTCATTCATTTTCACTCCTTCTTTTGTTTTCCTGTGTTTTTGGTATGGTCTTTTTTCCTTTTGTTTGCTCATCTTCTATTGTATTGTTTACGTTTCGTCTTTTTCCTTTTCGATCCTGTTATAGATTTTTTTTTATTTATTTTACCCTTTTTACCCTTATTAAATATATTTTGTCGTGTTTCAATTATTATCTCTTTCTCCCTTTACTTTTCCTGTTTTTACTTGTTTCAAATATACAGTAGTGTATTTCCCTCCAGAGGTGCAGACACAGAATCCTCCCTGTTGCCCCTGTCAGCCTGCCCATAGCTCAGTTATCAGCTCTGATCAATCGCTGGAGCTCCTGAATTCCCCTGAAAGACAATTACTAACTTACACATTGAAGCTATTTTTGGAGAATGGGGAAGCTGCAGGAATCATTAGCTAGATAATGTCCTGACAACCTTCCCCAGCAAGCCGGGGCAGAACAGGCCCTGCTTGTAGATGTGTAATTTGTCTGGGTCATTGGGGGATTGGGACAGAACCAGAGAGGATGTTAAACAATTTCTTATGTTGCTCAAAGTGAAAGTAATCTCTGTCTTTGATTTGAACATGAATGAAGCTATTGGAGCTGAGATGCAACGGTTATACCGTTGGGAACTTCCCAAAAAGTGTCAACAGCTGTCTTTGAATGTTCAGATTCTTCTGCTGTATGATTTGTTTTCACTGAGCAGATACACATATAGTAAGTATTAATTTGTAGCCTTGCTAATTGGCAAAAGAAAGGTATTTTTTTCTTTTCCTGTAACCAGTTTTTTTTTTTGTTTTAAACTAAATTGGAAGCTGCTGCATCTGCACATTTGGATTATTTATCCTTCTTCTCAAAGTCATGTTGAAGATCATTAATGTGCTCCTTATGAATGACATATGACACACAGAGGGACTTTTTTTAGACCTCCCACAAATAACTCTTTCATACCGGTGCAGCTTATCTCTGTCATCCATCTGGCCATATGTTGTGTTTGCACTCAGGCCTTTACACAGATGAAGTTCTTAGTGTGTAATTTTAAATATTTTATTTGAGTTGACTGGAATACAATGGGATACGTAACTTCAACTTATAAAGAAGCCAAAAGCCTGAGCCTATGTTTATTCCTGTCACACCAGTAACAGCACAAAAAACCTTTTTCGCTGATGAATTAGTTATGTTTCTATGCTATTTAATCTTAATCTGTTAATGTATTAAGATTTACAATTGAGCTCTGCCTCTGAACAGACAAAAGCCAAGTTGAAAGGAATAGCCTATTTAGATTTTCTATTTATTTTCTCATTTTTATATATTTGTAATATAAATTGTAACTTTAGGCCTGCTATCACACGTTAAAAAGCCCAAAAAGCCAATAAAAGTTTATTGAGGGGGACACTGTTTTGTCATTGTGAAGTAAATATTTGAAAATCAGTTCTTTCTTACAACATAATACTAAAGTTATGATGTGTGATTATCCATTTCTTTCACTCATTAACTGTGACAGGTAGCTTTATAACTTTGGGAGCGATCTGTCATGGTTATTATTTATTCTAAAACAGCAGATTCGTTTACCATTTGTTTGTCCCCTAATGCCTCTCCCATCATCTGTTCCCCAAATTAAAAGTATCAACAGCAATCAGCCAACTTTCGAATAAATAGTACACAGCTTTTTTCATCAAATATAAAGTAAGGGCATTTTTCTTTGGCTTGGTCTCCTAACTGTAATCTCACTGGGTCGAGTTTGGATGGCATCAGGATTAATTTCATGGTGTCAGGATTCATTTTACCACTGCTCCATCTTTCACACAGCTAGGTGTTTTTTTGTTTTTTTTTCCTGGCCTTTCCTGCCAGACATTAAAAGTAAGGGCTAATGCATCAGCAGAAAGTTTAGACTGACCTCGTATAAGAGGTTGGCAGAGAGCGCCTGCAAAAATTCAAACAGTTTTGAATTGATTGTGCTTTTCCTGTTTGATTTAGTTTGTGGAAAGTAATGTTACAGCCCTGCATTAGGGGCTCATAGCTGAAGATTATCTTTTCACTGCTGTCAGTGATGCTTCATAACAGAGAAATAAAGGTATTAACTCTCAGACCTGATAATACAATGCAGTAGAAATTAACCAGGCAATATATCATCAAATGTACATGACTTATTCATAAAGCAAAGCCTATAGATGGCTCATAACTTTGATAGTAACCTTTGTATCTTTGTTATTACAGTTATTTGAGTCTGAAATGTTCTCTTGTATTTTTTCATGTCAAATCACTGACTAAGATTATGTCCTGACTTTAAGGCACTGCCAGTTGCTTGTTTGGTAGTATTGCAGTCAAGACCACACTAACCTACACAAAAGCTTACCTGAGACCAGAGTGCTTCAAGGCCAAGCCAAGATCAACACATTTAGGGATCGAGAGACCAAGACCGAGACAAGACCAAGACCATGATCTTGTGTGCAGGGGGCTTGTCACTCACTTAGGCTGTAACAGTGGGATGGTTGCGGCAGTAAATTAAAATTAAACTACAAAGTTATTTTTTCTTTAAGGAAGGATCATGTTTTTGTAATTACGGTAATAACATGAGAATGAAGCATTTCAGTCGTCGTCTTGACTGGTCTTGAAATTAAAATCCAGAGTCTTCCCAGTCTAAGACTGAGACAATCTAAAAGTGGTCTCAAGACAGAGACCGATTCGATTAATACAACACTAATATTTAGTCTAAGTTCCTACATTTTCGGTAATTGTTTCATCTACCAGAGTCCATCACTTCTGCTCTCTTAACTTTGAAGAAACAGCCCTCATTAGCATACAACCAAAGTCATATCAGTACTCCTATAGACCCGAAAAGAATTCAATAAAGTTCCACTACAACAGTCATGATATGGCATCCCATACAATTCTTACGTCCATGCTCTGAAATTTAATGTGAGCAGTCATGTGGTTGAAATTCACAGTGCCACCCTGAAACCAGCCCTCCAAGCCATGTCAGATCAATGCCCTTCATCCCTCATCTGTCCACATGGCACTCAAAGCTGTTCTGCCACCCAAATTACCGCTCTGCTGAATTATAACTTTGTTGAATCTGGCAGTGTACTGTACCCAAGGCAGTCTGAAATATCACTGACAGACTGAGCTGTCACCGCGGATACATCTATCACCTGGCGAGCTATGCCAAACAGACAGCTAATATCCAGAGGTACTTTACAACAGTGTTTGTCAAAGTCTGGAACCGGACAGAAGGTTCCCCACAAACATTTCAAAGTCTGTTAGACGTCTACTTAAAATCTGTTTTGACATTTCAATACTGTCTCTTTCTGGGCGTGGAAGTTAAAACTTTAGGATACTGGATCTTTGTTTGCGTATACATTTCCATGCCAATACTAGTAGGGATGGATTTGATAGAGTTACAGTTTAGCTAGGGTTAGCATGTCAAAATAATAATTTACTTTGATGTCATTTATCCTGACATAGAACAGCCCTGTGTTGTACACTTGGCACATATGATACACAGCTTTGCTTATCATAAAATCTGAAAGAAATAAACCACACATGTTGCTAATGGACTGTTTCTGTCTCAGGTTTTCTTTCAATTGTGGTGTGTCAGGGAATTTCTCTGGATATTAAAATGAGTTGTTTAAATTTCTATTGTGCTGCTTTCCAGGTTTTTTTTCTTCTTAAAACAAAAACAATTAGTTCTTCATCACTAATTTGTTCAACATTTATGTATGTTGAAGATCCATTTTTTTCTGTCTTTTTCTCTGTTCTCTTTGTAAAGATTTGAGAACTGAAAAGCCGCACAGCCCGGCTCCTTTATCGTGTTAGTCCATTAATTGACTGTATTGGATTGCGTCTGTGTGTATGTCTGTGCCTGTGTGTCCTAATTTGCACGCTGAAATGCTCCGATGGCTCCATTCAGATTTTTATCAGGAGTCTGAGCCTCTTTATTTATTGATCCAGGTATATCCTGTCCCCAGTCAATATTGACCCAGGTTCATACACTGACATTTATCACTTCAGTGCACACGCTGTCACGTTGCAATGCAAGGTCAAACGATCATTGTGAGGAAATTTGGCCCAAACTGCTGAAAAGGCAAACTCTGATGCCAAGACACTGCTTCATGGCAAGTGAAAACACCTGGCTCATTGCAAATTTACATGAGAAAAATGTTCAGCATCTGATAAAGTCTCTGTGGCTGTAGATTTCTTGCGTGACCACACAGCTTGGCCACGGATACTATTTATTGTGCCGAGGGGAACCAGTGAAGAATAATTCTTAATTTGCCGTAAAGGTGAATTGATTCAGATGGCCATTTCAATGATCATAAATTTTGCTTAATGAGAAGAATGATATTTGGCTAGCTGTGTGTCCTCTGACACGTGGTTATTTTTTCATAGTGTATATCCCTCACCAGTGGACAGCTGTTTATCTCCTCGGACCGCTGGTAATGAGATGGATGCTTAGAAATGTGTTAAGCCTGGCTTCAATTCCACATCATCAGCACCCTCAATCTCACTTGTCAGACTTTTCTCACTTTTCTCTTTTTTCCCCTTCTTCTTTCTCCATTTCATCTTTTTCCTATTCTCGTCTCGTATTTCTATTGTTATTTGAAATCTGTTCCGTGGAACCAACACTAATCATTTCCCTTCATGCTCTCATCCTAACAGAGGTGGTGCAGCTGAGCCTGGCTGAGGACCAGCAGATCAGCGTCTCCACAGTAACAGTGGGCCTCAGCGCTGTCCTTACCTGTGCCATCCAGGGGACGCTACGCCCGCCAATCATCTGGAAGAGAAACGGCATCATACTTAACTTTTTAGACCTGGAGGATATCAATGTAAGTGATCATGATAAACACTGTTTTTTGTTTGTTGCATGATCTGTAAGTACCTTCTCCGTCTTGCTATGACAACTTAAGCTCATGTATAGACAAGATATATCATTATGAATCAATTATCTTTATTGGAAACCAAACAATAGTTTTCAGTAACCTTAAAGACACACAGACCTCAGGCGCTGATGGCCTATAGCGGTTAGATTTTGTGCATCATGTACATTGTCTAGACCTCCAAGTGGGCAGCCAGGGTTCAATTCCGACCTTCTTTCCTGCTTGTCTCTCTCACCCAATGTCCTGTTCTCATCACTGTCCCATCTAAATATGCTACTAAATGGCACATAGACTTTATATTTGTCCTGTAAGCTGTATATGACCCTGAGAATCACTGCCATCCTATACACTGTGGGATTTTGTTGCAGAGGAATGCCTATTTAGTTATCCCTCCAACTTTTTTTGCCTACTTTCATTAACTCCTGACAAATATTGGAGTCTTGATTCTTCACTTGGCGAAAAGCTCTCTTCATCCCTTTATTGCTAACTTTATGTCTGCTGTTTGGTGCGGGGCAGATGATGTAAAGTGGGTTCTGCAGGGATTTGCAAAAAACAACTCTTTGTGTGGAGTTTGCATGTTCTACCTGTGTATGCATGGATTCTCTCCGGGCACTCCCACTGCCTCCCACAGTCGAAAGACATGCTAATTGGGGATTCTAAAGTGCCCATAGGTGTGAATGTGAGTGGGGCTGGTTGTCCGTCAGCCCTTTGATTGACTGGCAACTAGTCCAGGTTGTACGCCTCCTCTCGCCCAGTGACAGCTTCGGCTTCAGCCCCCCCATGACCTTGAACGGGGAAAGTCTCTATCAATAACTGTTGGTAATAATCGAATGTACTTGAGGGTACATGTAGACATTATTGTGAAGAACCCAGCAGCTGACAGGTTTGCATAACGCTGCCCCCAGAGGCTACAGACTGATTTGCCAGAGTCAAGACAGAACATGAAAAGTAAAGTAAAGCAGACAGTATTTGTAAAAAAAAAAAGAATCACGGCTCAAACAATAAAGAAACGTTTTCCTCCCCTAAATGCACTATCCATGAAACTGGAGAGTTAGAGTTTGCTCACTGTTTAATGAACGAAGCGGCCCTGCTCCTGTTCAGTCACATCTGCTCAGGTGACAGCACAGCGCTGGCCTTGCTTTACCCACCCCCGGATCACTATTCGCTAATTGCATGTTAATGAGCGGCCTTGTTGGTCTGCTGTGATGATGAGCCGATAAACAATGTCAAGTGTTGAGGTGGAAACTGGAGGGGAGGTGATGGCAGCAGAGGTCCCCTCGGCTCATGACCGTGCATAATGAATGTCCACAGACTGCAGTGGTCTGAGTGGAGGAAGGAGAGAGGAGCCCCATCTGTGTGATTTTTGTTGTTGCCAGAGGAACAAAAAAAATTCCTAAATCAAGAAAATGAATAACTTTAGTAATTTGTTAATTAGTACATGTCTTTATGATTTGATTAATTTCTGTGCACACCAGATGTCACTTAAAGAAAGAATGATTAAACAGAGAGAAGAAAAAAAACTTGAAGGACATGTTTTACTAGAAAAAGTGTCATTATACCCTGTGTGGCCAACCATCTCTTGTACAAAATGTTTCATATTTTAAAAGACGTCCTGGCATAAAGAATATATATAATCTCATACCCGATTAATACCAGATATTTTAAATTATTTGTGCAAAGTCTCTAAAGACAAGAAGATAAAATGTCTTTTTTTTTTGAGCTTGAAATTGTGAATAAATAGGCGTTTGACTAATATTCAGTTAAAAAAAAAGTGTAATTTGTAAATAAAATATGCCCTATTAGTATTGAATAATGCAATTTGAAAATAATGACATAGTCGATCTCTCACAAATGAACTGATCTTATCATTTGACATCAATGCACTAATTAATGAAAATGTTACAATATCGAAAAGCAGCCAAATAAGTAAAAGGAAGAGGCTAAAGATGCAAACAAACAACAACATAAATAAAGAATGCAGGTGCATGTTTTGAAGCCTGTTGTCAAACATTTTGTTCAAGTTGAAATTCAAAACTAAAGGTCAAATATTAGATGGGGTGAGTATCTGTCTGTCCATGAGCTATAACCATTATCCTTCAGAGACAGGTGTGTATGTGTGTGTGTGTGTGTGTGTGTGTGTGTGTGTGTGGGGGGGGGGGGGGGGGGGGGGGGGGGGGGGGGGGTTACACTCAGTCAATCCCAGGGCCTCGCTTTTCTGTCAGCAGCCTATCAGCACTCTGTTTTCTTCTATTGAACAGTGTTGATTTGAAACATGCTTGATTTTCAGAAGTTTTGTTCACCGATGATTGAAATCTTTTTACACTCTGAAACATCTTTTTTCCCACTCACCCTGACAGCTGAACCTCTATTACAATCAGTCTTATTTATCTGCTCTTTTTCTAGTCTGTCTCCTGTCTGTTTCTGCCTAGCCTTCCCATCCTCTGCACTTTTTTTATGTCTTTCTCTCCTTCTTTTGCCCTCAATCAAACTGGGTATTTTATATTTTGAGTGGAGTAGTTTTTCTCAAAAAAAAAAGAGACTGCTCTTGTATATTGGTGCGCTCCGACCTGTTTGATTGAAGGAGAGCAACAAGATAGTCAGAACTACAAACAGGTGCAGACAACCGCAATACAATCTGCTGAATACTTGTGCTGCTGCTGAAACTGTCCTTTAGGGATGTAGTCGTTGACAGCGTGGGATTGGAATCTAACTCATTCAGAAATTAAATGAATAATGTATATTTCCTTTATGAAAAACAATAACTGGAAAGCTCTGTTTTTTTAGCTCCTCACATAACAAAGTGAATGAGGCTTAGAAGTGCATGCAAGCTGATGTTTATTGCATCAGTATTATTGAGCGCTACAGAAAAGCTATGAGAATCAGTGTTTGAGAATAGGTCAGAGGAGACTTTGTAATTTGCATCTTAAAAAGCAAAACTTCATTGAGGGACTTCAATGTTATTGATTTTAACATTGCTGCTGGCCATCTTAAGGCATAATTTATCCACCAGTCTTTCCACCATACTAGTGTATAATTCAACCTGGTTTAAAAAGAAAAAAGCTGAACTTCATCGCTAAATGTTTTTACCAGACAATCTGTCTCTGAAGCTTTTCTACACCTTATGACCTAGACAACAAACACAAATACTGCGTAGGCCCTCTAGCTCCAGTCACATTTGCAGCAGCACAAAACAAGTTGAAGTGTCAGAAATATGAGAAAGATCTTACCATACAACTTCTGTTAATAGCCCGGGCTTTAATTTACCTCAGTCTATGAAAAGACCCATGTGGGACACGTGTCAATATGAGACAAGCTTTGAATTATTTTTAAGCAAAACTTATGCGCAAAAAAGACAGGAAAGACTATGAAATTGTACATTTACACCAGAAATAATGTATTTAAGTGTGTATAAAATTAGGGTATCAATAAAGAAATTATAAATCAGGTTTGAACTTGCTTTGTAAAGCTGCATGCCAAGTGAAATTACTACCAAGGTCCCTCTTTTTATACTGTACAAGTTACTCAGAAACAAATGTTATAAGTCATGACATCTGGACATTATACTTCAGTATAACTAGTGATTTGACAAAAAACTCAACAAAACTACAGGAAAGCCCCTAATTCATAGGAAACATCACTTTTACTCATAACCACATGTTTGACATATAAGATTCAAAGGTGAAAGGTCAAACACAACTTTATTGTCCCTACAGGGGAATTTGTTTGCAGCCGGAGACATACAAATACATAAACACTAATAAATAATCCAAACATCAAGTTCTTAGGTACATAAAACGTAAAGCCCAGCAGAGATGCCCCAGCATCTAGATAAAAGCGAAAGTGCTGTGTGTAATGGGCAAGAAATTAAAATTCAACTCTAATTTAACAGACAAATAGCAGCAGGTGCAATTGAGACCCGATGCCCTTTTGTCTGCACCACTCTCATGGTTTATCACAAGTCATTTGTAAGTGCCCCTTGCTCTTGTTATTGTGTCTCCAACTTAACTTTTGGAATATTAAAAGCTGTTTAAACTTCCATGAAAGTTATCTCCCACCAACACCCCAGTAACAAAGACACTCTCCATCAGGTCACATAGATTTCTTAAGCTCTGAGAAAGAAAGCAGCCGTTTGTGGTTTCCATGTCACGACTGAGCCGCATCAGGACATCTGCTCTGCCACTTGGTGGGACAGCAAACTATTTAATGCCTTAATCCGCCCTAAGCTGTGGCTGGAACCCCCTGGTGACTGTCGCACGCTGCACCAACAACAACCCACTCCATTCATCAACCTAATGGGCTTTATATTTTTAACCCTTGCCATTTATCAGGCTGAGGCAGCGTGATGAGGGTGAGAGGCTCAAATTCCCCAATGCCTGCTTCAGCTCAACAGGGATACCGTTGATTCATGGTCCCTCTTCCTTTTCACATCACTCTTTTTTCTCTCTTGTCTTTTCTCATCACTCCCTGCTGTTGTGTGCCTCCCCTCTGCTAGCGTCCCTATGTATTCTATCAGGCTGCCTTTCTCTCTCCCTCACTCCCTGTGGCTCTTTCCTGCCCCCCATCCTTCACCACTATTCCCTCACCTCCACACACACTTATTCCTTCTCTTCTTTTTTTCCATTCTTATCTTCCTCGCTCGTGATTTTTTTCATCACCACTCCCTCCTTTTCTATCTTGACTGAACTTTCTTCTTCCCTATCTTCCGTGTGTTACAGGACTTTGGGGATGATGGCTCCCTGTATATTACCAAGGTGACAACCATACACATGGGGAACTACAGTTGCCATGCCTACGGCTATGAAGACCTCTATCAGACACATGTGCTGCAGGTGAATGGTCAGTAGCATCTCATTTCTTTCATACAGTGGTGGAAAAAGTGTGAACAAGATGCTTCAGTTCTGCTTGTTTTGTTTTCTGGTTGTTCTTAAAACATTTCCTTCCTGCTTACAGTGAAAATTGTCAGGCAACGTGCTCATCATGTTTAGAAACATGATGGTTACACTGAGTGTGACATTGTCCCCTGACTGTTACTCCAAACTTTATTTATCTGTTTTGCTCCCCAAACCCTTTCAGAAAGGCTTAAGTTTCCTCATACATATTCAGAATAAGATGAGTTCAATTAATGGTTTCATTTTCGCTGTTGAAAACAAAAAAACACAAAAGCTGTTGTGAATTCTTGATACATCTCTTGTAATGACAAAGTGCTCAGGAATACCTGTGGAGGAGGGAGAAAAAGAAGGCGTCAACCAAACAACCACAGAATATAAATTTGAACAAATTCAAGTGGCATGCAGCAAATAATTAAATGTGATCTCTTTCTTTAAGGTCAGAACCAACAGCAGCAACGGCCCAATCAAAACTTTCAATTCTCTTCAGTGTTTATGTGGTGTAGAAGTAATTAATGTACAAAGTGAATCCGCAAAGTTTCCTCCAGTTTTTAGAAAACCCAGGGATGGAAAACTTACAAACACTTAGTCACACTCAAACCAATCAAACCACTAAAAACAAAAAGACATTAGCTTGCTAAAACAATTATTTTATAATTGAACATTAATTTTCTTTTGATAATGAATGAATCATTAATTCTCTCTTTCAGCTCTTCATAATAAAGCTAGCCTTTTGTTTTGCGTCAACACACTAAGTTACTGTGAGCATAAAAGCTTCCATAAAATGTGTTGTTGTTTTGTTAGTTCACAGGATAACAAGTGTCTTTAACACAGCATCAGAGTGAATTTCTTTTCATTTAAATTACATCATACAGGAGGTTGAAGTCTAATGGGCGCTAGGAGCGTACTCACTTTGTTCACTGCAGTGGATAAAAGCTACTTAAGCTATCTGAGAACCAGCAGACACAGTCTCCACTCATGCTGATTTTGGCAGGCTGAACTTATCAAAGCACTGTCTTGCTCATATTAATCATCTTCATAACGGTCTTCCTCTCCCCTGCATTCACACTCACGAATTATTACTTGGCTTTTCTGCAAAGAAATCCAGGGAGGAAGAAGTTTAAAAGCCCTCCTACCTGTAACGTAACAAATCAAACATTCAGCTCCGATTTCTGTACGTTCTTAACAGCACAGCACACGCTGGAGAAATGAATTCTAGTCTGTATTAAGGCCTTTAAATAAAGTTGGTGAGCAGGTGCTAGAGAGGTGTCATGGAGGCTGAATAGGTTCCTGAGGGATGAGTTATCAGGAGAGTACAATTACCAAATGTTTATGTCAGGGTTTTAAGGTATATCCGATTAGATAGGATGGATGAGTTAAGGGTGAAATGGATGGGATCCAAGTGACACATTAGACTAAATGAATGGGCTGCATGGAGTTGTGTCAGAATAATACACTTTCTCTTCTTATTCCGATGAAAGAGAAGACGTCACTGTAGCTCGAGTAACAGCAAGGTATAGTTGTACTGCTAAAAATGTTCTGGTCTTATTGTGTTACCAATAATGTTTGTGTACTGTTATGGGAAGTGAATGCATTGTAATAAAAAGGAAAACAGGAAAGGGAAAGCAAAGGGCCGTCTGAAAAAAGTGCTATGACAGAGATCAACAGGGACACAAATACATCACAGAAACTTAAAGAGGATAAAAGTGAACCATCTTTTCAAGTTGACGTATTTTGGAAGAGTGGGTTTTGACAGCGAGCGATCATATTTCTTTTTTGTTAATTCAAAATTAATTTAGTTTTTTTTTTGTTTTATCAGTTCTTTACATTCTGTAAAAATAGCTTGTTTTGAAGTATTACTTGTTCTGAAATAGCTTTCTAAACCAAAATAAAAGACATATTCAATGAAAATATGAGCATCAGTATTTAACTTGAGTGAATACCTCTTTCACATTGGACTACTGCTAGTTATTAAAATGCGGCTTCTGATGACTCGAAAAATCGCGTGAACTTTTTAAAGGAGAAAACATTGAGGAAAAATCATACCACTACATAAATAAGCTAGTAGCCAGCAACAGCTGCAACATTAATATTGCATAAAGGTTAAGGGGAAAGGTTACAGGTTTGAACAGGAGAAGAGGGGATTTAGCGTAGGCCTCGAGGTTGAGAGAGTGCCCAGCATCACAACTAGAAAAGGACATCTTACCTGTTCATGTAAACTATTACTTCATATTTCATTCCCCCCCCCTCGATTCCTTCACATTCATTTGCCGTCTGCTCCGTGGAGGCGCTAGTAAGTGGTAGATACGTCTCAACATCTATTTCATGCAGGACTCGAGCTGTAATAAAGCAGCCCCAGAGCTCTTGGATTCTTGTTATGTGTGAATATATTCCATGCTGGGGTGAGACAAATTCTTCTCAGCCCACTGCGTGTGTGGGTGTTTGTGCTATATTCCCCCTGGAGTTACTGTCTACCATGAAACACTGTGTAATTATGTTTTTTCACTTGCTTCTCTCTCTTCTCTCCATGTTTGTGTCTTTGCTTTTGTTTGTGTTCGTGCGTCCAGTCCCTCCAGTGATCCTGGTCTATCCAGAGACGCAGGCCCAGGAGCCTGGTGTGTCTGCCAGCCTCCACTGCCACGCCGATGGCATTCCAAATCCCAAACTGCTCTGGCTGAAGAACGGCATGGACCTGCAGCCCAGATCCTCCAAACAGCTCTCTCTTATAGGTGAGGGGCGTTTAAAGGGTAGCAGATATTGTTTCACATCTTGTTGGTGCAGTGTTTTTCAATTGCAATAGTGTTACATACAAGGAGTCCTGCACTATTCCAACACTGCAGAAATCGTACAAAACACCGAAACTGAGAGTAGACAAAGAAAAAAAGTGTTACTTTAAAACTTGAGCTCTCACAAACCAACTTTATTATTAAAGTCTGAGCAAGGTCATTTCTTAGCACACATATTTAGTTGTCTTTTAATGAATTCACACTTCAAACCAAGGAGATTAAACCAAGATTGCACTCACTTCCTTCGGTCTTCAAAATAAATCTTCTAATTCTTGAGTAGTGACTGAAATAGGAGATTAAGGTAGAGAAAATAAACTGTAATATACTGTGTGTCAAGAGTTGGCAGCTACTTATCTAGTCTGCTTTTAAGAAGACACTCTCAATATCAAGAGAGCAGAATGGAGCACTACTTTCCTTTTTATGGCCCAGTTCTCATTAAGGGAGAGTTTATTGGCTGTGTGTGGGTCATTACCTGTGGTAATAGCCTGTTATCAACCCTCAGACACTCAAACATGGGAGGTTTTGCAAGGTTCACCAGCACATAAACGCTGCAGTGTCATTGGTTACAGATTGTCAAGTTAATGCAAGCAATGGCAAGGAGCGGGAATTATACTTGTATTTTTTTTCCCTTTACCAAATACCAAGAAAATTGAAATAACAGAGTGTAAAAGTGGTGTAGATTTTCTTTTTAATTCAGCAATGCTTCCAAACTGAGATCAGAGCACAGAGGAGGTTTCGATTCGATTTCCACGTCCACAATTCATATGTAATGTCAGGAGTATAATAAAGACATCGTAAAAGTGTTTCCTCTATCCTCATATTTTGGTTCTGTAAAATCTGAGCCACACATTCTGGCAGTTGGTGATGAGAAGTATTGATTGTGAGCCACAGTTGAACAGTAAAGAGGGAAGCAGCTTTTTTTTTTTTTTTTTTTTTTGCTGACTGGATGGAAACTTGTTCTCCAGCCTGTTGTAGAGCTCAACCCTGTTGTTTACTTCGGTAAGCAGCAATACTCTTAATAGCTGAAGCTTTAACTTGACAGACGACATTATGGATCATTTGTCGGACCAGAATGCATTGTGGGAAGAAGGCTCAGTACATTTCCTGCATGAAGTTGCAAATTAGTTGACTATCGCTGTACATGTGGCTAACATTAGCATCAGTGTAGTGATGATAGCTCAGGACAAAAAATCACTAAATCTCTATAACGCTTTATACTTTTTTTAGCTTAGGATGATACCTGAAGGATGTGTCAGTTGATTCATTGACTTACATTTCTACCTGCTTTAAATAAAATGTAAACTTGCAATAAAAGATGTTCTGTGCACGTTGGGCAGCGTGCATTAATGAGCTGTTAGTATTTCAAAGTGTTTAGTAAGAATAATTACTTTTTTATATATATATCCACATAACATATTAATACTTAACCAGACAACAGACACCACAGCTAAAGACTCCAAGTGTTTTTTGTGTGTGGTGTACTAATGTGGAAGACCAAAGTTATCGGGTCAGTGTGTTATAATCCGGGTCTTAGGCTGCAAAAAAAAGTAAGAGTTGAAAACGAGGTATAACAAAGGATAAGAGCGAAATGTGTTAACAACATCATACAATTAATAGTAAAACAAAAAAAGAAACAGCTGAGGCGTGACGTTCACACGTAGTGTGAGAACAAGAGGAGAGAGAACGTTTGGAGAGGAGGAATATATGGATGAGGACTAACTACACCGGGCCTCGGTCAGGTGTAGCTCCTCCTGATTACAACCCCGCCTCAACCGGAACCTGCAACAGAAAGAAAAACCTATTGGTGTGAAGGGGTAGTCACAAGTGATGGTAAATGAATCTTCTTTCTTATAAAATATCTGGTTAGATCAGCAGCACTGGGCTAGATGAACCATTTTGAAATCTTGCCTTACAAAGCTGTTTTACCCTATTTGTGGCAGAGAATGCAAGCTGTGAAAAACAACACTGACACATCACCTACCTTATAGCCAACAAGATGACAAATAGTAATCTTTATATAGGCATAAATATTATAGAATCTAACAGTCGAAATTGAATTGGAGTTGTGCCACTTAAGGCAAAAGGCCCCATTACCTCTCAACCCCCGAGTATATTACCCATCATTCCTTTCATACACCCATGAGATGGAATTAGGAAAACTTACAGCCTTAATTTCAGACTAAACCAATACCACGTAACATTCCTGTCATTTATATCATCGCAAATTGAAGATATAAAAGCTAATTAAATGAGTAGTTGATTCAATGGTTTTCAATAAGAATTGATCAGAACATAATTACAAATTAGACTTAATTAAAGTGGTGTCCCAATTCTATGAAAGCTGCTTTAAGGCAGATTTCACTTCAAAGCATTACACACTTCTTCCCTGATAAAAGAGAATTACTATCGCAATCCAAGAAGACATTTCACTAATGCGAAAAGCTTTACATCAACTTCTGTAATTGTTATTTCACAAGTCAGTGGGCGTGAATCAGATGGCAGGGAGGGTTTCCAACATAGGAAATGAGAACAACAGGCTATGCTGTATTACTGTTTGGTAAAATATTTATTCTGCTGGAGAGCAAACACCAACAGTATAAAAGCTTCAAGTTAAACAGGCAGGTAGAAAGTAGATTAAGGAAGGAAAGGATGGAGAGATGGGAGGTTGAATGTGTGAATGTAATATGTTTTATTGAAGTTCAAAGATGCTGTAGATAGAATGCAAACATGCTTTTATGTTCTTATTCAACTCGGCTTGAAAGTGCACCACACGTCAGCGCGCTCCCCACACACTGTTAAGTGTCTTCATGGTACCGCTACATACAGTACAAGAAGGATCAGAGTGCAGCTGTACATCACAGAGCTCGATGCTACAGTGAACATCAAGAGAGTCCGTCTCTGATCATGACTTCTGTGTCTAAACATCACCTGTCACCTCCTGCTAACATCAACGCTGACACTCGAGGCAAACAATGCAGCCTTGTACTGAAGAGAGGTGTGAAACAAGACTTCACTCAGTGAAACAAAGTGACTATGTCACCGTACAATGTTTGAAATGGGACACATTCATGATAATGTTGGAGGAAAAGCAGAATGTCTGTCATGAAGTTTTACAGGGCTGAAAAGTTTTCAGCAACAAATGTTAACTTTCTGAAAGATGAAGATAAATTAAATTGTCCGACCCAATCCATTGACACACTATGACAGAATGTGTCAAGATGTTGTGCATGCAGTTGATATTTCTCTTTTCAGGATCAGAATCACCATTGTGAATTCACTGCCATTACATTGACATATACGACTAATTTTTCTTGGTGCATTGGTGGAATTTGTCTTTGTCTATTTTTATCAGTGACACCTCTGAGTGACATTGCGGTTGAATACTTACTAAGATGATTACAGCAAGTCAGCTTGGTCTAAATATATTGTGTTTACCTAAAGTCTATATTAATCTCAAACCCTCTGGACCATCTTGTTGTAAGGGCTTTTATTAGTAATACAATTGGTATATTGCATGAGCTCTTCAGTTAGCTGTCTCAAGTGTATGTAATATTCTTTTCTAATAAAACAGCATCATCAAACTGCACTTTATTTTATTTCTTTTGTCCTCCCTTCTCGTAGCAAACGGGAGTGAGCTCTTCATCGGCAGCGTTCGGTACGAGGACACCGGAGCCTACACCTGCATCGCCAAGAACGAGGTGGGAGTGGACGAGGACATCTCCTCACTGTTTGTTGAAGACTCCGCCAAGAAAACTCGTGAGTAATAGTGATCAACACTTGAAGGCAATAATGCAACGATGCATTCATGAAAAATAAAATCAAAAATGTACATTTTTCTGTTAGCTAAAATCTTCTTTATCTTCATGCGTCCTCAATCTTCATTTACATGAACATTGGTAAAATATTACTGAACAGGGCAATCAAGAAGAGAGACTTCTAACCTTTCTACTGTAAATACTAAGTGAGTCTTTCTATGCGCTCTTTTGACTGTGTGTGGTAAAAAAAGAGGCTCTGCTTAAATATCTGTGGCGAGCTCATTACATTTCAAAGCTTAAACAATCTAATCACATATTTTATGCTTCTTTGATATCTGCTCTTTCGTGAGATTGCGTCATTTTGATGACTTAATCATCTGTACAGAGAAAGAGAATATCAGGCCACTGGATTTTAAACAGAATAATCGATGACTTGTCCTTCCTCAAGGCAAGTGGGATCTCTTGATTTAAGAGGAAATATGATCCTGTCAAAGACGGTGGAGAACATTTTGTAGCTGTCAGATGTGTTTTGTTCACAATGGCATCTGAGAAATCACCTACTCTGTTATCTTGGAAGATGTATGTCTTATTTTTCTGCAGATAATTAATTGTTATCCCTCTCTTTTTCTCCCCCTCTTCCTATTGCTCGTTGGCTGACTCGGCAGTTGCAAACATTTTGTGGAGAGAAGAAGGTAATCCATTACACTTATTAAAAAAGATTTTGTAAATTAAAGAGCACGGGTGCTGAGCTGCCCAGAAGAATCCTTAAAGTTGTTTTCTGTCGAGCAAAAGTGAACTTCAAATCCTGCTTCCCTCCTGCACGCCCAAGGTGTTTCTTCCTTTAGCTGGTGTGGTTTTTAATCTGTTTTTCAGATCACCTGGGGAGGAAACATTTACACACTAGAAGGAACTACTTGCATTTCCAAATAAGACCAGAAGTATTGTTGGGCAGAGAACAACTTAGTGGTTTTCTGTGTTGTTGTTTTTTTTTTAAGAAATCCATACCATCTTTTTGGTATGGATTTCGCACAACACTGGATGTGGGAACCACTTTTACCACACGTCCATAAAAAGGCTGAATGGTTTAGATTTTAGTCTAAGAAACCTGGGTCAACGATATCTTAGCAGTTCTGTTGTGGGTGTCATTTACAGAGACTTAGTCCGTGGGTTTGAATCCCACGTCGGTCCTTTGCTGCATGTTGTCTCCTGCTCTCTCCTCTCAGCACTGCCTCTCTTCAGCTGTTCTATTTAATAGGACAAAAAGCCCAAAAAACTATCTTTAAGAAGCAGTCTGAGAGACGGATCTTGTCAGTGCTGATCACCCCTCAAAGGTTGATTTTAACTCGTTGGGAGGGTATGAGTTAGTTTATTCATACACCTGCCACGTATATGTGTGTGTGTGTGTGTTTTCCTGACAGTGTGTATCACAGCCTGTTATACAGTGTGTATAACAGGCATAGTTACAAGTGTAACTATGATGTCTTAACAGCCTGACAAATCAATCATAATAAGTTTGATTTGCCTCTTCATGCATTCCCTTTTTTATGCATACATTAGTGTGTATATGAGCCCATACTCATCATCTGTGCACATGTGATGTTCCTGACAGCGTTATCAGCTCGTTACTCATCTTAACATCACACTGTGATCCCTGCTAACTCATCAGCAGCTGTTCATAGAGCGCAGACAAAATGTGGAGTGTTTCCTCATACAGACGGAGCCTTTCACTTGATCCCTCTTTCTACAGTATGTGGAGAACATTTTGCTGACTGAGCCCTTTGTAGGCATTGTCAGAATGGCTGTCAGCTACAGTACACGCTGTCCATGCGAATGTAATAACATACTAACAGCATTCCTACCGTTTCTCGCCCAGCGGGGAAAGTGAAGTGCCCATCACATATGTCAGAAAAGATGAAGAGAGGGACATTTCGGCAATTTGTATCTGTTGTTTGCCTTCGAGAATGTCAGTCAATATTTTCCTGTCTTCCTGTCTTGTCTTCCAGGTTTGAGTGTGGGAAACATGTTCTACGTGTTTTCTGATGAGGGCATCACTGTTCTGCAGCCCAGTGAATGTGAGATACACAGACACATGAAGCGGACGGAGAGGATTGTTGCTACCTATGTAAGTCAATAGATTCAATATAAAGTTTTGCTGTGCAACAAATTCAAACAAACAATATACTTCATTTGGTCCTAATAAATAATAATACCAAGTGTTTATATTATCCATAAAAGGTGGAAGTCAAGATCTTTAGGATCATTAAAATCACAGCCTCAGACATTTAATAGATCACAGAGCGCTTTGTTATCTTCTGTCTGTCTTCAGTTCGAGTGTTCGAGGGCTAAATGATGACCATCCTTCCTTATTCCCTCCCCTCTCTGTTGTCAGTGTGGGCTCTTCTCCTCACTTGTTGTAATGGGATTACTCATGTCTATTAGTCAACAGCTCTCTCACCAGTGGACTGTCCGTAGTTTATCCCAGAGACCCTGAGGCTTTTAATCCACTGGAGAACATCCCTCTCTCAGAGGAATGGGCTTTGGATGGTAAAAGTTGCTTGTTTCTTCTGAGGGATTTGGGTTTTACAGGACCCTGTAATTGTATTAGAGATCAATACAAACTCAATAAGCCATGTGTTAGCCGGTTCCTGCTGTAAACAGCACTTTCTCTGCTTTGGGGAGGTGGAGAGGAGGTGGGAAGACTTGAAACACAACCTTTTGTGTTTGTGTGTGTGTAAGAGCGAGTAAGTGCACAAACGTCCCGTCAGCAAAGACAGCGAGCAGGGCCTTAGGGGGTGGCATGACACGTGGGTAAGAAGTGTTTTTTGAATTTGTTGATACTTCATGTCAAACTGATGAAAAAAAAATCCAGTCTGTTAAACGCACAATTGTCCCTGAATGGTCTTTAAAATATATATATATATATATATATATATATATATATATATATATATATATATATTAGATGAGCCAACATTAAAAAATCTCATTCTGCTTGTTTTTATTTACAGTTGCAATGAAGTATTATTTGACAAGATTTAACAAAAAAGAAAAAAAGGTTTATATTCCCATCATCACAATGACTCCTAAACTTTAGAGTTATTACTGGTGAGAAATGCATCCCACTGCTTTCCTACAGTATGACACACCAGGGAGTCGTGCCAACCTTATCCTCCCTCCTTCTTCTCCCCTCACTCCTTCTCCTCCCATAATCCTCTCTGTTCTCTGTGGGTTTCTTCGCAGGAGGAGATGTGCCCTAAAGGTGAGGGGGTGTCACCTCAGCACTGCGTGTGGTCCTCAGCAGTCAACATCAGAGAAAAGTACATCTACGTGACACAGCCCCTCCTGAGCCGACTGCTGGTTGTCGATATCCAGGCGCAGAAGGTGGTGCAGGTGGGTGGAGCCGGTGTGAGGCCTGTTGGGAAACATCAAAGTGTAGTTTTAGAACATCACTGACAGTATTCATCTTTGAGTTAGTGACTGACATTATACGGCTTCTGAAGAAACATTTTGCATATCGATATATTTTGAACTAAAGTTCATCAATCAGAATAATGTTCAAGGAGAAAGTTCACTTTCAAGAGATTTGAGGAAAAGTTCAAGTTTTCTTTTTTTTGATTCCGCTGTGAAGTGAGTTCAATCTTTAGGGGTTTTTTTTTTTCTCTTAGAGATGTTTGATTGATCGATCCAGTTGTCTGTATGCTCTCAAATAATACAGATCCTTTATTTTGATTTATACCTGGGTGAGTTTTGTTCATCCCAATCAGTCAGTGTTGCAGAACCCCTCTCCTATCAAACCCCAGGGCTTCACATGCAGCTTTTCCATCGCAGTGAAAATGAGAATGTGTTGAGGAATTATTTCAGCACACTGGGACATCTCTCTGCAGGTAGAAACAGGTTGGCAAAATACATCAATTGGCAAAACTCATATCATAAACAACAATCGGCAAAAAAAAACCTTTTGTTGGTAAACTTCTCATATTTGCCCGCACCAAGCCTTACTGCTGGAACCTGGATGTTACTTTATCAGAGTTTCGGGTGACCTGCCTGGCTTTGTTTGAGTCTCTGATGGATTTGAAAAGTTCGCTCTCTTGAAGTTTTGGCCAAACAATTTGTTCAAGATTAAATGGTTTCACCTGTTGTTGGTACCGTACGTGTCATGATTAATGATGGTAAAACATATATTCAATATAAAATCTGACTTATAGTTGTGCAGGCTTACTAAGCTAACCAGTGTAGTTGGGAATGAGCTTTAGTGGTAAAAAAAAAAAAAGCTTGATTCATTAAACTTGAATCACTTACAAAATGAAGACAACTGAATTTAATTAAATGTATGCAGCCAACATTTGGATGCATGTCAGAAATCATCACTAATATTAGGGGTGTTTAGTACATCCAGGTTATACCAGCGTGGTTAAGTTGTGTCGTATACAGCAGCAACGTAAGAAGACCACATGCAAGGTAAAATAAATCAAAACACCTCAAGCGCTAGAAACAATATGGTGCCCAGGTGGGTGCTGGCTGACTCTCCATTCATCTTGGCTGTAACGGCTGTTTAGAGACTGAATCCCTCAGGGGTTCTACCCAGGGTCAACATCATTTATACCGTGAGCTCAGGATGAGAGGAAATGGGCCTAACTCAAGGAGGAAAAGGAGGCGGGTGAGGAGAAGGGACACAAGTGAAAGTCGAGAGAATGAGACAGTGAGCGGGTAGAAAAGTCATTTTAAACCTCACCAACTTGACCTTGTTGTCAGTTTAAAGTAAAAGGAAACTGAAGGCCAGATAATAATGCACACTGAAACAAGTCTAAAAAATCAGTTTACTGAATTACCCCAACCTATTTTAACAGACTCAAAACAGTACAGTCTATACTTATTACTTTAAATTAGATTACTTTCGAGAAAATACAGTAATAATGGGATTTAAAGAAATAAAAGAAACCGATTTGATCTGGCACATAAGATGTTCTCACAACTAGAGGTGGGTGATAAGATGGTTTTAGATTGTGAAAGATTACAAATGTTGAGCAGAGGGATCGTTTATTCAATCTGATACGGTTCTATGCCCCCTACACAGACGCATCTCCCTTCCAATTTTACCTGGCAAGTGAGCTGGATTTATGGCTGAAATCAAAATAAAATATAAGAGTTAGTATGTAAAAAATAAATCCATCACATTTATAGGGAACTGACTGAGATGTTTGCAGTGTTAAGGTTTGCGCTTTGGTTAGCGACAACAAACCTTTTTAACGACCCAAGAGACGTCATTAACAGTCCGCTGAGAATTAAACAGAACAGATTCAGATTTACAATCAACAATGGGAGATACAACTCTGTTGTTTTACCTGCTGTTGTTTTCTGCTCTCTCTTGGTCTTTATAAGTAACTAACAAGCTGCTCCACTCATAACTCATCTGTTGTGATAACCGAATCAAGAATGAAACGAGAAAATAAAATGGAGAGAGGAGATGATATCGGTGAAGTTGGAGCCTTGGTTGCGAAGAAAAATAATTTGTACAATACACTCATGCATGCCGCTTGAAGTGATGTCAGTCAACAGCTCCTTTTCCCCTCCATCAGTGTGCAGGTGAGAGTGAGTAACCATGGCGACTGTCTGTCCACATAAATCTCAAGATCCAGTCAAACTTACTATGACCACAAAAAAAATAATCACAGTCTGGATTGCTCTGATTATATTTTTTTTGCCAGTTTATAAACAAGACCAATGATAGTCCAGTGATGTCATAAAAAAAACCATATCCTTTGAACAGAGGCTACGTCCTCTATAAAGCTGCACTGTAGGAATTCTCTGGGGCTACAAAAGAGCAATAGAACATGTAATCTCCACATTTTTTTTAAATGATTCCATCACTGTGTGAAAATGCACCAAATGAACTCTAAAAATAAAATCAAAGCCACACAAAAGAAAACACACTATACTAAATCATAATCTTTACATTGGTGCAGAAAATGCTCAAAATGTACATGGTGCAAGCTATCCGCAAATATTTTATTAACATGTATTGACCAGAAGATTGTGACTGAAAACAAAGACATTGTTTTCAAATAGACTAAACGCACCAGCACAGTTTTTTTTGTGCACTTAAAAACATTGTTGAGGGAAATAAGTGGTTAAACTGGTCAGTACCTTGTAGATAATTGTGATTCTGCCATAAAGAAATCGTGAGATGTTTTTTTTTTTTTATCATATTGCCAACCACTACTAAAGACCACAAAAGTGTAGTCTTCCTTTTTTGCTCATTCTTATTCAAAAACTGTTTAAATACTTTTCATATCGCTCTCTCTCTCTCTCTCCGTTTCTCTCTCTGTTTCTCTCTCTCTCTGTCTCTCTCTCTCTGTCTCTCTCTCTCTCTCTCTCTCTCTCTCGCTCATAGAGCCTGCCTGGCCTCTGGGAGCAGGGGGTTAATGCATCCTTCCCTTTTCCTTTCTTTTTCAGCTCAAAGCTTTTGGTTCTTCTAAGACATTTGTAGTTGCCTTTCAACAATGGCCTTTAGAAAAAAAAAGGGAAGATGGCAGGCTGCAATGCAATGTACTTTTACACCTGGCAGAAGGAAAGAACAAAATAAAAAAATAGTTGTTTTTTCTTAAGTGATGAAGTCAGAAAGCTGCATTATATTCCCATGAGAGGCCACCAAACCCAGTGATCAAAAGAAAGGTCTACTAGGGCATTTCCAAGCACTATGTCTGAATAAAAGATAGTAAGACACTTACCGTTGTTAAATTCAGCCAGTTTATTTTTCTTCAGTCATACTTGGATTGCAAGTCATGATCTTCAGCAGACAAAAGATTAAAAGGCCTAAACTATTAAGAGAAAATTACAAAGACAAAAGTGCAAAGATTAAGGCTTTCATGGATTTGAAAGTTGTTGCGCCCAGAGATATTACACCTTTGTCATCTTTTCCAACAAAAGGATCTAACCTAGACTGGCACGCATAAGCCTCCTTTGGCTCTGAAGACAATCTGCACATCAGCTAATTAATTAATCAATTGAATTAAATTGAATTGAAAACAGGGTAAGTTCCATGGAGTTAAATTACATATTAGTTGATTGAATGATAAGAGTGGCTTATTTGTATTTTTAAATGTATTTATTTTCTTTATTTTTAATTTAATTTAATTTTAAATTCATTTGAGGTTCTTTAAGCCTTTTTTTGAGCGACAGGAGTTTCTTAGACAGTGGAGTCAGAGAAGAGGAGGAGAGAGCAGTAAATAACAGACTGAAAAGGAGCTATACAGGTCGGATTTGAACCTGGGCCGCCAACTTTAAACACAATAGCCTCCTCAAGGGGCAACTGGTGCCACTGAAGCCCCGGCTTATGTGTATTTACAATTACATTTTGGTGATAAATATTATAAGGTTTCAGCTTTATACCCTCTTACCTGAATTTTGAATTCTATATGTAATAATGGTAAATCTAACTATTTTGGATTTTACGTTCAAATGCAATAGCTGGAGCTTTTTATATCTGTTGGTCAATCAAAACAGAAGTTTCTTCTGAAAGGTAGTTTTGCAAATGGGTCTAAAATCACACCTTATTATAGCTATAATTTAATTTATAGCTTAATTTCTAATCTTGACCTCAAATGTATATATTAACATAACATTACCTTTCCTGAATTCCAACAGTTCCAGAGTTAAAAACAAAAAATCAATTCTATTGGCTCCTAGTCGGCTGCAATGAAGCCTGACCTTAGCTTTACTGTATCTCTGCTCCCATCATGTAGAAATCTAAACTCACACGAAGACAAACTCACACTTGCAGTCTCCACATACTGTACAAACACACATGCTGAGCTGGCACTTGGCTGACCAGTGCAGAGCAGAGGGCTGGACCTCCCATTACTGAACACAGAGCCTGTGGTCTCGCTCCACTGGTGAGGGTGTCAGCAGCTCCCTGTCCAGCCAGCCAGAAGCAGGGTAATGGATTGTGTTATTCTTTGTTGTTGACATTGCAGCACGCCTGAGGTTGAGTACACCCCACCCCCATATCTCTCTTTTCACTCTCCGACTGATCTCTTCTTTCTCCTCTGCCTTTCACCGTCACAGCACATATTATTTCTGTGCTTTCAACTGATGGGAGTCAGATATCACTGCAACCTCTCCAACTCTATCCATTTTGGCATGTAATAAACAATTATTTGGGTTATGGCCAAGCAGCAAAACCCCGAAAAAGCAAACAAAATTCAAATGGACAAATTCAAATATTAAAAGTTGCAACACACTTGTACCCAGACATGAGGATAGAAAAGGAATGTGTTTTGAGAAACGTCCACTGCCGACTTGACCTATTGATAAGTTTACATATATGATTGATAAATGTGTAAAGAATAAGGGGGCATTACCAACCTGGTTGACCAACCAGGACTAAATCATTTGTTTTCCTGTTTCCAGTCCTTGATATACAGGTACAGTTTTTATAATTCAGGTCGGCGTGCTGCCCTTAAAACTGTACACTCTGTGGAAAAGAATTTCCCCTCGGGGACAATAAATAAAAAAGTCAAAGTCAAAGTCCATAGCCTGACTAATATTGAATTAATGAGACTAAAATAGATGGCTGAAAAGATAAATGATTAATTTTCTGATGTTTGTGATTGTTCTTGTTGTTGTTGTGTTTTTTTGATACATTCAAATAGGTTTATTGTGATTGTTGCACATACATTAGTTTCCCTCTGGTTCATTTGTAAAATAACTTGCTAGCTAATGGCTGTCTATTTCAATGTCTTAAAGGTAGAATGCTAACAATAGGACAATATTTGACCTTTTTCTTCTACACTAACTTGTTCTTTTGTAATGTTTCAGCACCATGGATAAAACACTAAATAGTAAGCTATATGACATTAACGATGATCTTTTCTCTACTTTCTTCGACTGTTTTAGGCAGTAGCAACAGATCCTTTTCCAGTAAAGATGCTCTATGACAAGTCACATGACCAGGTGTGGGTGCTAACATGGGGGGATATGGACAGAACACACCCAACACTTCAGGTGAGTGTGTTTGGTATTTTACGATGAAATGGTTTCTTGGGTTGCATATTAGTTTGGATTCTTTGTATTTCATTGCAGTGGTTCCTCTTCAGAGACAAGTATGGTCTCTGTCCATTAACAGTGTGCACTGGCACCGCTCACAACCACACTTTCAGAGCGCTTTTCATCTGTATTTGTTGTTGTTAGGTTATGAAAGTTAACTTATGCTTACCTCAGAAGTATCCGCGAGGTCTATTTTAGAAATCTCTGTATGCTTGATATTTTGTTTTATTCAAGGAAATCACCAAGAAAACATGTAAAGGAATCCTCTTCTGTTATCAGAAGCCGACTAGATCTTGAAATAGAAACCTTGAAAAGACGAGTCAGAATAGTTTCTCTTCTGCCATTCTTGTTTACAAAACTGATATCAGATGTCTTGCCACTTTTTGATTTTGATTGGTCGTTACAGAAGAAGTGAAGGTAACAAGTGTAGCATTGCTACAAAAGTATCTACAAAAGTAAAAAACTATTTTCCACTGAGAGCAATCAACATTTGACGCCATAAAGGCTCATGGTTAAAAAACGCTGAACTTCATTGGTTTTGTGTGGCGTCAATGGACACAGGCCCTGAAGCTGTACAACAGAACTGAGCTCAGAAACTGACCATTTCTGAGCTGTTTCTTTGTTACTTTTACAGAAACTTATTTTATTTGTATTTTTTCTGTCATCTCTTCTTTTTCTCTATAAGGCATAACTGGCACATCCACCAGAAAAAACCCTACCCAGGGAAGTTTATCTCGCGGTCATGATTTTGTTTAAAGCTGTTGATAATATGCATAAAAACAAGCCTAAGGCAGCGAGAACAAAACTGTTCATCTGTATTATTGTGGTATTTTAAACTGCCCTTCACAGACCTTTACCGTTTGTGTACATGTAAACTCTGATGAGTGAATCCTGGAAGAGTATAATCTATATAAGCAGTACAAAGTTAAACATGCGAGGAAAACAGCACATCATAACTAATTGAGCTCCTTAGTGTACCTCCGTCCCTTTTCTACATGATAAGTATTTATCTGACAACATCTAATTTATAAATGCTTTAGCGCATTTACCGAGCCAGCAAAACAGCAATTCACAGCTGCAGCGTAGTCTGCTGGTGCCTGGTGTCCCTTTAGACCACTGGGTTTGGAGGCATCACAAATGAGAAATGATCACAGGTGTGGTTGTATTTAATCCACCACAGGGGATTGGGTGAGGAGAGGAGAGGGTGGGGAGGATGCAGGGTTGAGGAGGTGAAGGGGAGGAGAGTGGAGGAACCAATCTGGTGCCCATGAGAGAGGTATGATGCTGTTTTAAAGGGACAGTATTTATGTGTGTGTTTTTGTCTCAGCACTGCCTTGAGTAACACCACCAAGGGATCCCACTGTAATCTCTGTAATAGACACAAACATGTTTATTGTTCTGCTGTGTCCCATTGGAGGGAAAGATCCCTTTACAATCAAGTGAGATGTTGTTTTCAGCTCTCACTGATGATAATGGTGCTGGGTCTATTGATTAAACAGAGTGCAGGGATGGAGGCTCTCAAATGTATGTTTCTTTCTTTACAGGTTCTTTGAGTGTATAAACTCATTGCATACATTTGCTAGTGTTGTTTGCCTCGTTGTTTTAAACACTAGAGGTTTAAAAGACATTGACTTTGGAAATTAGAGTCCACAAAATCCTTTGAACTAAGTAATTTAGATCCTGCTTCCATAATAGTCTGCACTGATTACTGATTGGACCTTATTTTGTCAATCTGAAATTAAACTTGTAAAATTGTTGAAGTTTCTATGAACTTTTTCTGTCAAGTTTGAAATAGAGTTTTTCGTGATCTATTGTGATTATTATACAGTGGATTACATAAACCAATCACTGCAAAAACACATGGCAGCTACTTAGCTATTTACACTGAGCAAAAGCATCCATGGCTCATAATTATTGATAGTTGCAATAGCTAGGTCAGATTACATCGATTTTGATCTATCCATCTCTCTAGCTATACATACAGTTATTGTCAGCATTAACATATCAGATGTCCTTCAAAATAAAAGATTTCAACCATACATGATCTTTCAATCCACACCTCCACAGTCATTTTAAACAAGCTTGCGTAGTATTTATGAACAATGATTTCACACTTACACCTTTCTGAATGCATTTGGAGACTTTCAGTTTAAATACCATAAATGCCTATTTATCATTTCAAGCCATATTTTCTAAGGCTTTAGATAAATGTAACCATTAATACGTGTTTATGGAGCTTTTAAAAATACTCTTCATTCTTTAAGTTGTTCTTTCAACCATGCCAGATTTAAAAAAGTAGACATTTAACTGATTGCAGGATGGATTATTTATATATTAAGGTCTTTTCTATGTTCTGGCAACAAACAATTAAGTCAGACATTCTACAGGTTTATATTCTATATGGATAAGTGGTTTGTGTGTGTGCGTGTGCATACAATTCCCTCTTTATACAGCCTTCCTTTACTGAGTGTAGGTGTGCTGGCGGGGGATTTATGTCTGTGTATTTGTGACAGTACATTGCATGCTCTGGGTCTCTGCTGGAGTATTTTTTAAACTTCTATGAGACTTTTACTGTCACATAAAGCAGAAAATTCAGTGAAGAATCATCTTTTTTTCACTGACAAAACAATTCTCCACTTATGTCATTTTAAACAGAGTTCATGGAGCAGCTTTGTGTAACACAGCTCTCTTTGTGGGTGCTGCCTGAACTGCAGAAAAGCACTTTTTTTATGTTTTTCATTTTATTCATTTCCTCCTATCTCTGCAGCGGTTGAGGAGTAATGAAAAATTAGAGAACAGGGCATGGATCCCTCAAAAATGCAATTGCAGGGAAAATGCATAATGGATTAGAGCCCACATGAATCACACCACAAATAAACGGTCTGATAATGTCGTTATCATTTGGACTGAAAGTAATTGACCTGTTCAGCAGCAGCCTGTCACTACCAGAGGCAGCGCTTTGCTTCAGCGGATCATATATGTGTATGGGTGCAGGTCTGTGTGTGTTTGCATGCTAATGTGTACGCTCAGGATGTGTTAACGTGCTTGTGGGATTGTGGGAATGTGTGTAAGAGTGTGTGTGTGTGTGTGTGTGTGTGTAGGTGTGTGTGTGTGTGTGTGTGTGTGTGTGTGTGTGTGTGGTAATTTAAAACAGCCAAGTTTTAGGATGGCTCAATATCTCTGTGTAAACATCCGAGGGAGTGTGATTGTCAATTCATTAGGGAAGACAAATGGTGGATTCTCTGGCGGGCAGTGAGAGACATGGCCTTTCAGACTGTCAGTCCGCTCTGCGTCTACGTGCCAAGAAGACATTTTACTCGTGGGCACTTTGTTTTTCTCTGTGCACACAGAGATATTCCCATCTGTTTTCTCCCCATTTATCTCTTTATGAGAATTACCAAATAGATGTTTAAAAATGATTAGTATTATCATAAATTAAATCACTATTACCACAGCAATTTTGTCACCACAGGAAATATCCCATTCAGTGAAGGTTGGCAGAATCATCTTTGTCCATTACAGTTTTGTCTTTTAAACCTTTCACAATGAAGGTCTTTCATCATAAAGCCTCTTTTTTCTAATTCATTTGGTCTTTTCTGTTTTATGGTTTTATGGTCCTGTCTCTCAGCTCCAAGTTTCTCAACCTGGCAAGTTTTTCTCTGCAGATTCATCTGGTTTTCTTTTTAAACCAGTTAGACGTTTAAGGATAATGTATATTGTATTTTTTTAAACTGAAAACAGTTTACCATCTTCTTACACTGTGAAACCAATTAACAGATTTTATTTTCTTCATTTGACACACTTTATTAAACCCTGAGAGAAATTCAACTTTTACACTTTGTTATGGAGAGTCATGCTTCTCACACATATACAAACAGGACCTGTGGCCATTCATTAATGGACAGATGTCAAAGTGGGGCTGCTACACAGGGAGCACACCAGAGCTGTTACGGGTTCAGTGACATGCTCAAAGGCATGGTGACAGTACTTGGACAGGTGTTTGGCTCCTCTGCAGCTACCAGACTTCCAGTCCATGCAGACTGAGCTGTGGCCGCCTCCAATAGTTTTTGTTGCATTACGACTGTTACAGTAACTCTCCAGAATAATACATGAAACAGATAAACAGACATGCATCATGTCATTGGATGTCAGCTATCTTGTGAAGTACATTGTCTAGCTGAGTGACATTCAAATGAATTAAATAAATGTAACCTTGGACAATAATATCTTCTTGACATTAGCAAACATCTCTCTTTCCTTTCCTGAATTTCTTCATCCTGCATTTAAACATTTAGATTGATGTCTCAGGGAATATAACACAGAGTACTCTTTTAGAATGCGTGTAAGTTTTGTCTTTCTGGGTCTGCAACATACTTGACATATTGACACTGTTTAGTTAACCGTGTAACATGAAGGACAGAATTAAAACAGTGTGTACAGAATGTAAAACATGTGAGACACGTTCTCTTACTTCAATTCACTGTAGAAAGAAAATAAGAAAAGAAAAACTACTCAGAGCTAAATCCCCCTCAGGTATTAGGGCAGCAAGCAAGGCCTGAGCTGAGTGGAACTCAATTGGGTCTTGTTGCTGAGTGTGGGGATATGAAATCCAAGGATGAGCGATGACAAAGGGACGCTTGTGGCATTAAGTTGAGTACACCTGCAGCCCAGGGGACTACAAAGGCTGCCTAATAATACATAAGGTACACTACACTGAACCTCATTAACTCCTGTCATTGTATTCTGCAACTGTTATAATTTTTTATTTTTTTTAAGAGGATTCTTTTCATGTCATTCGTGCAGTGAAGAAAAGGCGAATCTGCTCGGTTAAAAATGGATGAGATGGTGAGGAGGATCTTTTGTGGAGTAGTGCAACAGTGGAGAAAGAGTATCAACTCTGCAACTCTATTTTTATTTCTTTGCATTTGATATAGCTGAGAAAGAAGTGTGGCATATGGCCCCCCGCTGGGCATCAGATAGAGGCTTGGATTTAGCCGCAAAGGAGAAGACATCAATATAGTTTCACACTTAGTTCTTCCCTTTTTAAAACATTATTCTATATGTGCTCAAGCTGCATTTGCAGAGTTGAGTACACAAAAAGCGACTTCAAGGAGAAAAGTTTATATGGGAATATAAAATGTGTAGAATCTGATTTACTGTGGATGCTGGATCATAGAGTCAAAGTCAACTGGTTGCCTTAAATAAATGCACAGCCTGACATGTGCAAGTCCCATAAACTGCCTCACTTGTCCTTGAGTTTGACCTGATGTTGCGGCATGCATGATGAAGCATGCGTCATGGACAAGGCAGTGCATCAAAGCCAGTCAAGAGTGTATGCACTCCTCTCTCTGCACATTACAAACATGCTGATTCAGTGCCAGCTGTATGACATGAAAGATGGGCCTTTTATCGTTGTAAGTGAGACAACCATCACTGAGTAAGATACGTTATCAGAGGCGTGAGGAGTGGCCACATTCAGCCAGAGGCATATACAGTACAGTAGATGTTTATCTGGTCAGGATATATGGGTGTGTTACCGGGCGCAGCTCTGGCTGTGATATCAGCCTTTATTCCATTCACACAGAGTAGCAGTACTCTGTTGAAGCTAAAAGTCTGGAGGTATAACTTTGACAACATTTGGACACCAGTCTGAGTCTGGTTCACGATTGGTATACTTGAATCCTAAACATTTTTGTTGCCTTGTGGGGGATGACCTCTGAGCTAACATTTAATCGACATTTCTGCACTCCAATCTCTTGCTACTTATTGGCACATTTACCAATAATATGTAATCCCTGATAAATGTCAGATCTGACAACTAATTATACTTTAATCTTTTTTTGTGGAAGTATTACCTGAAAATGTACAAAACATTTACGCTACGAGTTGTTTTTCTGGTAACACTGCTTTTTGTAATTTCCCCGCCTCATGACAGTTTAAGAATGAAGAAGTCTCCTCAGCCCGAAGATAAATAAATACATACTGTAATGGAAGTTCAATCAGTGCATCTTTAGTAAACTTTTTGTTAATAATAGCTAAGAATATATATCCCAGATCCTGTCTGTGGCAAAACGATATTATGAGATGATTTGTAAAGTTTCTCTCTTAAAGTCAGTTCAACATATAACTTCTTTTTGTGATCTTTGGCAGGGATATACATGTATGTACTGAGTATAAAGTAACTCTATCATGGTAAAACATCTATTTAAGTTCCTGTATTTTTATTTCATTTTTGCTGTTTTGTTTCACTGGTAACAGGTCATTCCTCAAGCCAGTGTGGGAGAAGTGCATCATGCCATCCGCACAACTTTTCAAAGAGTCAATGACTTCTTCATTCCTCCAACCAACCTTATCATCACTCACGTGAGGTAAGACAGCGCACACACACATATACACACACACACACACACACACACACACACACACACACACGCAAGCAAACATGCAGACAATCTGCAACCTCTGATCTTAAAACAGGTGACCTCATTGCCTGCTCCCGGCTGTCCTCATGAAGCAATCAAGAAAAGAGCAAATGAGAATATTGATGAGACTCTTGATGTGTGTTAATCACTGCCACCTCTCAAAATCTAGAAAAGCCATTAACCTTTCCTTTGAACTTTGTCACCATAGGTTTGCATTTGTCTTTCTCAAAAATGAACCTGCGGTGCACAAAATCGACCTGGAGACCTTCCACAGAGTCAAGACCATCAGCCTGAAGAACTACAGCTGCATCCCGCTCAGCATGGCCTACACACACCTGAGTGGTTTCTACTTCATCCAGTGCCAGAGCAAGAGCCACCTGCAAGCCCCACCCCAGCTCCTCATCGACAGTGTGACAGACGCAGTGATTGGTCCAAATCTCAATGTAACAGGGCAGCCTTTTGTATCTCCAGATGGTCGTTACATCGTGACCCCTGACCAGCAGAGATCCACGCTGGTAGTACAGACAGTGTCGTTCCAGGGGGAGCTGGGTCTGTTCCAGGAACTGGACCAGCCTGTAGCTGTCTCAGATTTGGCCTTCCAGCCTTCTTTCACAGAGTCAAACCAGCATGTGGTTGTGGCATCCTCAGGCTCAGGCACAGACCTTCTTTTTGCAGATCTATCCTCGGGCCACACCGAGGTTCTCCAGAGCCTTAAAGAGCCCCTGGCCCTCCAAGCCTGGCCTTGGGGAGGCCCCAACAGAGTGGTGGTGTCTGGTGGTTTGTTTGGACAGTACCTGGTGACGCCGTCAGCCGAGTCCCTCTTTGTCCTGAACGGCAAACAGAGAACACCGCACTGCGAGGTATCAGACATCAAAAGGGGGAACACAATTGTCTGGGTGGGTGAGGTATGAGTTTAGATAAAAAGAAAGAGAAAGGTTCCAAAATGATTGAAAAAGAAAAGATATGATCAGGCCAAATTACCAATAAAGATTTATTTCAACATAAGTTGTGGACTCAACCCTGGGACTGAGCAAGAGGGAAACATGTCTTGGTTTATTTTAACAAAAGTACACTTAAAAATAGAGTAATTGAGAAAACATAAAGAATCTCTGTTGTGATATTCCTATTGGGAGAAAGTGTCAATGCCGTTCAGTGCAACAGTGATCTATGTGCACTCTACTATACAGAATTGTACATTATTGCACTTCCTTCCATGTTATCACAGCAAATAGGTACCTGAAGAGGGGTAATTACTGAACTATGAACTATGCACAATGCTCACTTTTTTTAGAGTAAAAAGCTTTCTGATTTTTGTTTATCTCAACAATGTTTGTTGTTTCCACCAGTGCTGCATATAATCACCACAAACTGTCCCGTCTGTTCTGTCTGCCTTTAGTGTGTGTGTGTTTTGAGTCCTTTTAACAGCTACAGACCCATCTGTTTACTCGCCTTTGTCACCGTATTGTACTGTATCCTCCCTCTGAAAGCTTTCATTCACCTCATGCCGGCCGAGGTTGGCTTTATGCACATGTGTAATACCTTCGATTTACATTGTCTATCCAAAGAGCACGTTTGCTCCATTAGCCGTTGACAATGGATGTTTTGGCTCCAAGAGGAGGCCTAAGCAGAAATGAGCAGTACATCTTGCGGTCTCTTGCCGAGGTAAAATCTTTCCCCTGCTGTCTCTCACATTTATGTGGTACCTGCAGCACAACTGTGTGCTGCAGAGCTTGAAAATGCCACTTAGTAGATTCCCTCAGGGTAATGACTCTGAATCAGGCTGACCCACATGCTGAGGCCACACCAAAGTGGCATCAACTGCGCTGTCTGACTGGCTGTGAGCATTTGTTCATTCTCCCAGAGAGCTGTGCTTCGAGATTAAGCTCAGAGGCAGGTAGATTTTACTGGCAATCATCAGCATCAGATTCTGTTTAATCAATAACAAAATGTTTTGTTTCTGGATAATATCCTGTAAAACACTCAGCCATCCTTAAATGGAAACCAATGTGCAGGTATATTTTTTATTATAATAATATTAGATATGTGTGTTGGCTTAGTTTTTGAAAAACTTGGTGGAATGTGCCACGACGCAGTAACTGAATAAACACCAGCAACTCTTGGTCTATCAAATTAACACATATGTTCTCTCCGGGATTAAATCATGTTCTGTGTCGTTTTCTTTAGCCATTTCCACGAACCATCACTGTAATGGGAATCCATTAGCAGCAAGACAACGCGGCTGCTGCTCTGCAGATGTCATAACGCTCATCAGTAATTAGTTCAACCTCAGTGTCTCTTAAACATTTCTGCCGTTTGACGATAGTGCAGAGGTCTGCACATGAATACATCGCTTGGCCAACACCCTTGATGACTCTTAGTTACTGAGTAATAATGGGTGCCAGTCTTGGGGCAATAGCTCAATAGCTATACATTATCCGTTTTTTCCGTTTAATGCCTCACAGCTCCATTCTCTGCCTTACGGCCTCAAACTACACCTAATGATGATTGTCTTCTAACATCCAGCCATCATAATTAACTTTGTTCCGCCATATATACATGTTTAATAAAATAAAGCAAAAGCTATTTTTCAATAAGCATATTCCTAAAGGAGGCCGAATTGTATTCTTCTTGAGTTTGTAATGGTTAAATAAGCCTGATATTTATTGTAAAGCTGATTTATTGTACTGCTCATGTCAAAACAAGCGGCTTTTAATTATGTATTCATAGCAATAACATATTGTATGCAGAGCTCTCAAAATAGGCACACATATATAAGTAAAGTCACAAGAAAGCTTCTGGACTCTCTGTTTGAACGAGTCAAAAGGCCTTAACCTTCATGCCATAGCCAAATTTAACCCAAATATTATATTAAGAGGCGTTTATATTGTTTTTAAAAACTAGAAACTTCCTGTTTTTTGTCAAATAACCTGTTGAACTATGTTCTACAATTTAGCAGACAATTTAAAGCGTTTTATCCACAGCATACAAGCAGGAAGCAAAAAGTCTGCCAAAATTAACATGAAAATGAACTGACCAAAAAAGCAGGACTATAAGCCTCTGCACTGATACATGAGGATACATCTGTTTACATTGGTTATTTAATCACTGAACAAATACTCACAGCCTTTAGGACGTTTCAGCTGTCGACTCCTTTTTGAACCCTATGTAAAATCCATTGATATGACTTTCAATTTAAGTTTGATTCTGGAGGCCACCAACCGAGCAAGATGTCAAAGCCCAAATTTAAGATGTAAAAAAATGTTGGAGGAAAGTGTTCTTCTAGAAATTCCCCTAAAATCTTTTAAATGAAATGTTTATCTGCTCACGCAACAAACAAATAAACAAACGGAAGCCGATTTCAATAGGAATCACCTTCTCTCTCAAATGTAGTTGTGCCTGTAACTCCTCATTGCAATGCAATGTTTAGGGTAGAAGCCAAGCTGTGTATGAAAAGAAAAGAAAAAGTAAACGCAGAGGTGAATCAGAAATGTCATTGTTGTGTGTGATTTAGATATTTGCTGCTAATCTGCTCTGAAGATCTTCTCTGACACGAAAGATGATGAAAATGTTTCTTAGACCACTGTTGCACTGAGGAGAGAAAGATAATACTACGTATATATATTTATGTTTATTGGATGGTTATTTACAAATTGGTAGCCCAGTTTTCTCACTGTATCAATAAAAATGTCAGACTCTGATGCTTCTCCAAGTCACTATCCCATCCAAAGTCAATCCCTCAAGTGAGTAATCTATCCAAGACATGCATGTGAGGAAATAGATCTTCAAAAAACGATTATCTTCCACCTCTCAGTGATCACTCACTGTCACATATGGTTCACAGTTAATTGTGAAAAAGTCACTTTTTTGCCCTCTCGTTGTCACATCTGTCAGCTTATCTCTTAAGGTCAATTCAGCAGTATCACATTGCTACTAGAGCCAAGGAGAGCAAAGAACAAAGAGACTGGAAACCTGATGATACAACTACATTATTGACTAGCTCATGTTGTTTGTTTGGGTCTACCTTCAGAGTCACATGCCTCTCTCCATACATCTCCTTTAACCCTGACAGTAAGGGGCTGCAGAGCTGATCCGCTTGGTGTGATAGACATTTATAGAACCACTGTTGTAGATATCATTGTTCATGTTTAGACCACGTTCAGACATGACAACTAACTGTACAGTTTTCTTTATGCATTTTGTGTGTTCTGGTTTATGAGGGAATTGTTTTGTAATAAAAAAAAAAAAAAATCAAATTAAATATATTGTAAAAACCAATGGTTGTCTCATGTCTTTGATGGTAACATACTTTTAGTTTGATGACCACAGGACATAAACATGCACAAAATACCACTCTTGTCTTTTCCTTTTAACTTTTTTAACTTTCCTAAGACCTCAGAATTAACTATTCACATGGCTTAACAAAATGAGAAGTCCACAAATATTAAGGTTTTCATACGACTGTGCAAACTCTAGTATCCTTCATGTTGACATATGTTTGCTACACACAGAGCTGCTGCACTCAATTGCACTCAGATGATTTCAAGGCTGCAAGGTGGTCCAGTAGTCAGTGCTGTTGCCTCATAGTTTATAGGTTCCTGGTTCAAACCCCCGCCAACAGGGCTGTAAAGTTCCCCCTTTGCACTGTGTGGGTTCTCTGGGTTAGGGTCTCTAAAAGGTGTGAATGTGGCTGGTTGTCTGATCTCTATGTCAGCCCTGTAATTTAGTGGCAAACAGTCCTCTCGCCCAATGGCAGCTGGGATCGGCCCCAGCCCCCAACAACCCCAAACCGGAAAAGTGGTATGGATAAAGGACGGATAGGTTATGAATTTACTGAAGTCATGAAAAGTATCCCATTACAATCAGCAGCTTATCAGTAATGGACTAAATATCTTAACTAAACATCTTTCAGATTAAATTAATAACAAACAAGTCATCTTTAAATTCAAAAATATATAAAAACATGTAATTAAGGATATGTTATTGTTTCATCAGTTACTGATGTTTTATTCGTACTTTCTGTTTATTGTATCTTTTAATAATACAAAAATATTCTCAAGATCAATCAATGTCCTTCTGTTTGATAGTTATTAACAATTTTCAGCAATGTTTTTTGGGAGGAGATGATTTAAAAGTTTGTTGCTTATCTTTATATAGAAAAGATATACAATTTGGGGGTTTTGAAACTTTTACCATTCTCGAAATCAACAGTTCTTTTTTAGAGCACATTAGTTATAGAAAAAAATTGATATCAATCATTTCCTGCCGTCCCTGGTTGGAAGGTTCAATAAGCTGAAGTTCATGGCATTCAATCACAGTCCTTAAACAAGACCTCCACATTCACATAGCTACCACTCATCACCACCTTGAGCGTGTTACAGCTGACAAGGTTAAACAGAGTAACAATTTGAGCTTGTGGAAAATGGCTGGACATTTGTGACGAGTCTCTGGCTGCGATGTGACATTCATCGCCCCCCGTCCCTGCCCACATCTCAGCCAGTGTCATTTACGCTCTCAGTAGACTGATGAGCAGCAATCGAGCAGGCCTTCACTCCTTTATGAGTTCATCTGATCAATTGTCTGTCTGTTCTCAACAATCCATGACCATTACTTACAACACTGCTCCACTGTGGGACGCTGTCAATACTGTATCCCTCCGTGTCGAGGAGACAAAAAGGGCGAAGGAGAGAATGAAAGAGTTCCTGAAGACAAAGATCAGGGAGAACGGAGAATCTGATCACACAGACAGTTAACATTGTCTTCACACCTGCTTCAATTTCCTGTGAGTCTGACACAGGCTGAAAAGCTCACTCAAATGAGTGGGGGAAACTCAAATCACAACATGACCACTTTTCAATTCACCACATCCACTTCTTCAGAGCTGCCAATAAACAATCGTTTTGCATTTTGATGCCAATATGAGCTGACAACAACTCTGAGCGGCCTTCTTCTCCAATAAATCATATACTGTATTAAGTATGACATTTTGAGTTTGGACTACTTCTTTTCATGCAACATAAAGGTTTTTATCTTCACATATTCTGACTCTTGCAGCTCTGTCTCCAGAATTTGGGTTGAGGCGAAACTGATCAGGGATCAGATAAGAGCTCCAATAGCTGTTTTTTTTTTTTTTTCAAAAGGCTGTAAATCAAGATAAATCATCTGCTCTCTGCTTTCAAATAGCTCTCTAAATTAAAAGAACAGATGATTAAGTGACGAGAAGTGTGAATTTTTACTTAAAGCGTTGGTCAATTTAACATCTAAATCCCACAGGTTTCAGTTACCTGGTGACACAAGTAAGGTATCTTTGTTTTCAACCCCATGCACATGTTGTGACCCTGAACTTCTGCATAGCCACGATATGATAAAGTCTCAGTTTCACTAAAGATGATTAAAAATCCAGACAGAGCTTGGTTGTGTGTGTGCCCCAGCAGCAGATGAGGGTCAGTGAGGCTTCAATTGCCTCTGCAGACTCATTTTGGGAATTCTCACTCTGACACAGGGTTACTAACCTGTAGCATCAAACCCAGTGGAAAGTCCGGCAGACTAAATATGACTAATATCTACTCCTGTGGGTTTGATAGATTTGTTTCAAAGGAACTGTCAAGAGAGTCATAGAACTCAATTCTGCACGTGCAAAGTACATATAACTATAACTATTGTATAAAATAATATTTCACTGTTACAACCAAATCTGCAAAAAGACAATACCCTAAGTCTTTAATGGAATAATCCAGCAAGGTTCGTCTTATAAAGCAGACCACAGCTGCTGAAAGTGAATCCAATCACTGAGAGAAATATTGTGTTTTGGATTCACAGATTATTAGATATGTAATTTAATGTACAGCAAATACCGGACATGTCAGCATGATTTGTCTGGCACAAAGGAAAGATAACATTTCAATGACATTTTGGCCAGTTAACAGTCTTAGTTTTATCGGGATCGATGCAAGGATTAGATGGCATCTGTTATAAAAAGAATTTGGGCCTGGTTAAATAAAGAGGCAAAAAAGCAAACATTTAGAGGGAGAGCAGCTTGCTAACCACACTGGGGAATATATGTCTATCCAATTTAAACCACCTGCAATCAAATAAAAAGATTTAAATTTCAACCAAAAAAAGTACAACACTTAATGGATGTCCTGCTCTGTATGATTAGTTCTCCTTTATTAGAAAGTTTGAGGGACATTTTGAAAGACTAATTATCAATATGAATTACAGGAAAACCGTCAAGGGTGTTGGATCTTTTTCTTATTTGTCCTTTAATGAAACTTTATTGGAACCAATGTTTAGTCATTTTGAGCATTAAATACACATTAAGACCTGTATTATTCAGAGACTGGACCAGATGGAGATGCTAGCTAGAGGATGAACACGTGATCATTAAAGCTATATGCATCCTTGTTATACTTTTTATATCACTATCAAATTTATCATAAAACAACTAATTTTGGTTGAAATGATATAGTCCTGAGAAAAGCAGTGATTCAATAAATCCAGAGATATTTGAAAAACTGTTGGTAGTAAATCTGAGACTTGTTGCTAATTGTGGCTAACACAGCAGCAGAACAGCCTGTCATATATCTCTGACAGCATTCAAAATAAAACCGTGGTATAATGGTTGCAGACATGGAGATGTTTAAAGTGCCATCTTTCTGTCAATTGTTGCCATGGTTATTGACACACTATAAATCAAGAGGGATAGTTCCATCATTAGTGTGCCTTTCACAGTGAACAGTACTTCACTAAGTAGCAAAGATAAAGGCCTGCTCCTGTCAAGAATCGTATCAATGGATCATTCACAACAGCTAAAAAAAACAAATACAAAAAATAATACAAAAATATGAGACAAACTATAAGTCAGACGTCAATTGTGCTTATGGTTGATTCAACTTTTCTGGGCATAGTTGCAATGATTAAAGCACAAATCGGAAAAGAGATGTCAACATTATAGAAGGCTCATCCAAGTGATGTTTTTTTCTGTTCAGAGTTGTCAAGAATAATATATAGTGTATTGAACAAAACATGGTCTAGAATTTCCCAGTAGAGAGATCTCTAGGTCACGACTTGTAGTTAGTCTAAAGAAAAAAAAAAAGTCAATGAATCTAACGATGCATATTCAAGCAAACATGTTAACCTACTGAACTGCATTGTGTTCACTTTTAGATGTTTTATTTCCTGTTTGCCTGATGAAACTCTGCCAGTAAATACAAAAAACAAACTAGTGTTTAGCAGCATAACATTATAAACTGCTCAGTATTAAAGTTCTACAATTTATTTAGCATTGTTTCTATCCAAAGCAACAAACATCAGAAAGTTAATACAACAAAAACAATGTTCTGAAAAGGAGGAAACAATGTCATTAAGTGTAAAGTTACTGATGTTTTATCCAGTTAATCGCAATAACAATTTACTTCAGTGTTTGTCTGATATGATTTATATGAGGCCTGTCCTCTGATAAATTAGTAGGACATTTTGATAGACTCCCTCCGGAGTCTGCATTCAATATACTATTTTATTATTGTAACAAATAGCATCCAACACATATAAATTGTAAAGACTCTTTCTGTTGATTTCCTAGGTAAAGTATTAAAAGATGATCATGAAGAGACAAAGTAAAGACAAACTAACTTAAATGCTTCTGCATATAAAATGTCAGGGAAGCTTATAGCACAGTCACTCTGTGTTTACAGCCGATTTGACACAGCAGGACCAAATGACTATCATTACAGTGGACTTGCATGAAAAAATGACAGATATTAGTGTAGAGATGGGATGGTGGTTATGATGAACAGACTGTGATAAGTGTATGATGGGTCAGTAGTATTTGGATTCACACACACATGGCAGGCTGAAGAAAAAAAAGAGATAAATAGTGTCTGATGTTCAAAAATCAATGCAACACAATTAAGCAATCATCTGAAAGCTTGTAATGTGTAGCACTATTTAAAATATCTAAACTAATTTAATTCTGTGCTTCGACAATATCCAACCTCTCAGACTGAACATTATTAACATGAAGACTCAAAGTTAAAATAGTTAAAGCTCAACTTCATTAAATTAAATAATTAACATACTAAAGTGAAAACTGTGTGTGTGTATATATATATATATACACATACATACATGCATACATGCATACATGCATACATACATACATACATACATACATACATACATACATACATACATACATACATACATACATACATACATACATACATACAAAAACAAACTAGTTAGACAAATAGTAAGGTCCTTTACCTGCTTTTTGTAAAGTGTCTCGAGATAACACCTGTTATGAATTGACGCTATACAAATAAAGATTGATTGATACATACATACATACACACACACACACACACACACACACACATATATATATATATATATATATATACACACACACACACATAGACATACATACATACATACATGTATAGAGCGCATCCTAGTTGGGCTGAAACAGCAGAAAATTAATCTTCTTAAAACTTATTGTGATTTATGCCAACATAATACGAGGAATGCAACTGTGTTCTAAAAAATATTTCTCATTTTAGCTGAAAGAGCAGGAGGAAAAAAGAAAAAAGAAAAGATTTTGTTTACTTTGCAAGCAAGTATTCTCTTATTTTCTTAAAAGAGGCACAGGGCTGCGTGTTTATCCCTCAGTTGGACACCAACCAAATACAGAACTCTCCTCCCCCTCTATTTCTTTTATCTCCAGAGTCTGATACTCCAAATTTAGAGGGGAATAATTGATATGTTGTTTTGTGTCATTGTAAGTCTCCATGCAAAGAGACACTATAGTTCAGGAGCTCCACTCCTCATGCAGAGTCCCCGGGTCGACTGACAATTCACACCCACACACATGTGCATTGGTGACTGCAATCCCTCTGCACTCCATAACACCGCCTCTTACATGCGAGGGGTTTGTAGTGTTCAGTTTATCTTTAAGACTGCCTGCAGAGGCATGGATAAGTAATGGCTTTTAAATCAGGGGAATCAAAAACCTTTTATTTCCTTTTAGTAGAAGAGGCAGAGCGGTTGTTTGTCAAATCCAGCACCTTGATTCTGTTTCATAATGGCAAAGACAGTTAAAGTGCATATTTCATTCTAAGAGTGGACGTGAGCTTCTGATGAGAATGTTGCATTTATTCGTAGGCTTGTACATAACGTTCCTGTCAAGAGCCGTTTAAAATAATTGCAAAGTAAATTGCACCCATTACCTTTAACAGCCGTACACAAAACAAATATGGTCCATTATAGCAACAGGCAGCTGAACAATAGGTAAGAGACACAACTAAACATTGTGCAAAAATGTTTTGGGTATTTTGGGCTTTTTTACAATGTGTGTGTGTGCATGTGTGTGTGTGTGTGTATGTGTGTGTGTGTGTGTGTGTGTGAGAGAGAGAGAGTGTATAGGTGTAGTAATTGGTGAAGTGTAGTAATTGTGATGAAGTGCTTCATAGAGAGGTATCACAATTCATTGAAGCCCATTTTATGCATTATGATTAAACAAGTGTATATGATCGATGGCTTATCTAAAAGTTTTCCCCACAAAAGGTGCACTTTATTTATTTCTGTAGAAATTTCTTTGATATAAATTGTTTATTCTGTGAAAAGTAAAGAACAAAATAAAAAGTCTCACCAGGTTTTCTACAGATGATGAAAAACAACTCAAAGAAGGAGTACTTACTGCTTCATGATAAAACTCAGGAATAGCACTCACACAGAAATGTGCTTTGCTGTGGCGCTGTCCCAAACCTATTTGGAACAACTGAAGCTGCTGGCTTATCCCAATTCAATAGGCAGCCATCCAGAGAGAGAGTTTCTTTACATACAGCAGTCTACTGGGTGCTTCGTAGGAGAGAGAGACAGAGAGAGTGGGCACACTCAGTTTATAGCACACAGAGCTACTTGAAATATGACTAAATCCACAAAAGCGTTCTAAAGCCCAGAATAGACAGATCTAGTTAGTTATAGGTTTAAAAAAGTTGTTTGCAAATTGTGATTTTTTAATTTAGATCAGTTGTTTATGAGTTACATATTGATTTTACAAATGTTTTGGTGCAGTATGGGTTTAATACTTCAGAATAACTTGCTTTAGTTTGCAGAAATGTCAGAAATATATCATTACACTGCACTTACAAGCTTTTGCTTTGTTACACTTTTATTTCACCTTACCATCTTCACATTCTGGATAATAGTGATATATCAGACACACCGCTGACCTGCTTAATGACTTCAGTGATGTTCTTAAAGGTAAAGTTTCCAGTACTTATGACTAACCCTTTGGCTCACTATTAAGGGGTTGGCAAATACATTAATACACATGTTCATGGTAACAAGATGAAGGGTAATTGTGACATACAATTTTACTCTACTTTCTCTCAAGCCCCATTTTAGCTTTCGAATTCAAGAAATTCTGGATGCTTTACTGTGAAATTGAAGAAGCACACTTATTGCCCCTAAAGATAAACTGTAGCTTAGATTTTTACTTCGCTTTATTTATCTGGTGCAAACAGAAGGTCAAATCTAGTTGTCAAAATACTTTTTTATAAAGAAATATAACATTCCTATCACTCTCCACTGTGCTTTTTCTGTGAAAATTAGCTAATTGTTTCATCTTAGAATTCTAAACTCAGATGGTAAACACATAAAGTACTTTACTTGGTGAGCATCAGCATCTTTGCATCGTCAGTGTGAGCTGATAGCCTTCCAGCAGCAGTAGATTAAAACACTGTCAGTCTTTTTGCAGCCTCAGTGAGCTGTAAGCACAGCCCTGGAGACATTTAGTCTCACTTCTTTTTATTTCAGAGGATTTCTCTGTCTCTTGGATGTTCTCAGCGACATGAACATCAGGATGACAAGATTTTTAGAGCAGAAAATCATTTATTTCAAAATGCCATTTCGAAAAAAAATATTTCCTTAAATGGCAGTTGCAGCAGTCTTCATTTGGAGGCGGAAAAACTCTTGGCTCATATTACCATCTAACTCCTAACGAGCACAAAAAATATCCATCAGTGCTGCTCACAATCCACCTTTTAACTTACAAATCCACAGACAACACAACTGTTCTCAAATAAGAAATATGAATACTCTTGTCAAGCTCATCTTATCATGCTTTGCAAAAGTAATTCACACAAAAAATGTGTCATGTGTGGGACACAGAAGGTTATTGAGTAGCCATATAAAAATACAACAAAGTAAAAGAAAAAAGACTATTTAAAACATGGACATTGTCTTCATGACATTACCCATTGGTTTATGAAGAGGCATTATGAAGCCCAACAATAGGGTTGCAATTTTGGAAATGTTACCTTATCTATTTATCTATCTATCTAATTCATGTATCTATCTAGGAATCCATCTAACCATCTACCTATCCATCCATATATCTATCTTTATATTGGGCTGAATTATAAAAATGGATGAGTAAAAAAAAAAAAAAAAAGATCCCCATTACATTGTGTCAACGAATAAAGAAAGGACATAAACTTGATACCAAATATTGTCTTTCAAGCAATTTCAAGCGTTTACTTCTCCTGTAAAAATGGGCTTTGTAAAATACAACATTGCAATCATACATTTGCAGTCAGCCTCAAGTGGACACATGAGGAACATCAGATTTTGTTGCACTTCAGCATTCGCTTCATCCCCCCCATTAGGTTGCCTAGGTAGGATGTTTAGTCTCTGTATTCCTCTCTTTCCCCTTTCTCTGTCTACTTTTGCTCATAAACTTTGAGCTTATTTTCTTCCACATGCCAATAAATGATGTGTTAATCCTGCTGGGACAGCTGGGTGGAGATGAGTATTGAATGGAATTAGCAAATGACATTTTAACAAGGATTTCTGTTGTGATGTAATGGGGCTTAATGAAAGTAATGTTTTTGCTGAAGTGCTGACAGGGAGCTCTCTCCCGGCTGTACCTCTGTCTTAGCCTCACGGGATGAGAAGAAGAGTGAACAGGAGAGAATGAGGTTGCAGACATGGACTGATAAATTGCACACTGATAAGATTTTGTCCATAAGAAATGATGATTTAAGCAAATGGTTTTAACTGAAATGCTTGATTGAGGAGTTTTTATCAGTTTAGAATAATTCTGCATTAGCAGTCGAGATCATCACCGTCTTTAGCATTTTTAACATCTGTGCCTGCTGACTCTAGTTCAGTGTTAGGCAAGGTGGTTTACCAGAAATGCCTTAATTTAAATTTTCTCAAAAAATCATGGTTGGCTCCCTGATGGCCTATCATGTATAGGTTGCGCCCCATGGACAGAGACTTTAATCCTCCAAGCAGGCAGCCTGGGTTAAAGTCCAAGAACCAGTAACATGGCTATCGAATCTCCTCTAACAATTATACCTCTCTAAAATAATCCATGGATTGTTGGATCTTAGGTGTGCCCAAAGGGACTACTTTTTTATTTTTTAAATACAGTATTTAGTCCTTTACATTGCCAAGTCTTACCTGGACCTCTGTAATTGACATTACAATAACATTAGGATCCTAAGTACAGTTGGAAAAACACTAAAATAAAATACAGAAGGATGCTAAACACCATGGAAGAGAGACAGAATAAAGGCAGGTAAAAATAATAATTAGTGTCGCTGACTTGTGAACAAAGTGCAAACTCTTGGCTTCTATGACATGGCAAACAACCCTATGTTTGAGGGTCAAAGAACTTGTAAAATGCTTTTTAAAAATCTATTTTTACCAGTTCTGACAGAGAAATCAGAAACAACAGCCACAGAGAGGACAGCTGAGGAGAGGAGCAGGTGGAGGGCGATGTCATCTAATGGGTTTTTAGAAGTAAAAAACAACTCATTGCGGGTCCTCTGTGGTGTAGCACTTTGATATTCCCAAAGACTTCACCTCAGAGCAGATGAAGCAGGTAAACTCAGAGGGACTGCTTGGAAAAACTGACTTACTCAAGCTTTGTACAAAGGCTAGAGGTTTTAATGCTTGAGTGAGTTAGGGCATGACATAAGATTTAAAAAGGAAAAAATGTGACGACAGATATTCTGGCAAATGTCTGACAGCCACTATAATGAACTTCAATAATTACATTTCAAGGAAATCAGACTAAAATAAGAGATTAAAAAAGGCGTACAGTGAATAATCAAGAATGGAAAGCAAAGTTTTTTTCTTTACTATAAGCACCAAGATATCCCAAAGCTTTCCTGCCATTTACAGTACATATCACAGAAACTTCTACTACTAAGGTGACATGAAGAAAATAAAGTGTCAAATGCTGCAAGACTTTCCTGCACTTCTTTTTATCTTTCAAGGAAATGTGAAGTTTGGAGGTACACTAAAAACTATAGATAATGGATGATGTCTCTTGTAACTCTCCACAGCGGCAGTCAACAACCATGTCTAAAAAAAAGGATGAAGTGGTACTTAAGTACCCCTGAACACGTCAGAAGCTCTCCAACAAAAGCACTCCAAGCTTCGACAGACAAAAAAAAAAAGTGTTCCATCTCCCCAGCAAAATATGAGTTGTTGGTTGATAGCAGTGTAGCAGCCGAGAAAAGCTGTGGCACAGCTCCCTGTCAAGATCATCTCTGCCACATGTTGTGTGAAGACAACTCAGCATAAGCAGGTATAATCTTCAAAGTGAACTCGGCTACAATTACATCCTTGAGTCTCTTCACACGCCAGCTCGGGCTAGAAGTATAAAAATATACCTTTCAGCATTGTGAAGCTCAAACTTTCCACAACTAAACAGACAAATTATGCTTGATTCATTGTAAAAACAAAGGTGTGCCCTGATACGTTGGTTTTGAAGCAATGATATCACCAGGTGCAGATGCTTCATAATGTAGATATATATTCAGTTAACACTCTTGAATAGCTGAACACATGTAGGCTTGTCATTTTTTGTCAGATGCGTGGACAAACACAATTGCTTCATCTTTCAGCCAACCGCTAACTGAAGAGCTGTGTGCTGGTATTATGGTATAAGTGACTTGATTGGACATCCCTTCATCTCCACCTCAGCGACTCGCAAACTGCTCTGACAGGTAATCACAGACTTGAAAATTGCTCAGCAGGAATAGAATTATCACCTATTTGAAAACAGAGTTATTTATCTAGCATTTTCAATGTGTTGAGCAAAATCCGATAAAATGCGGCTGCTAAACACTTTGCTGACAACAGGATCCAATTGACAGTTGCTGCAAAGTGTAGTATTAATAGTATCAGATGATGAGAATTGTAAGTCTACACATGGATGATAAAACCAAACTACACATATAATGATGATAATAATAACAGCAGTCTTATTGTCTTGTCAGTCAAAGTTAGATTTGTTTTGTGTATCAAAGCTGAGTTACCGAATTGACAATTCATTAAGACTGTATCTTGTCAGTCCCACTGACAATCAATTAACTGTGTCTAATTCCTTCACAAATGTGTCTGCACATTAACCTGTTCTTCAAAGGTTAGTTTCACTGGTTAGATAGTCGTATCATGTTTGTGCTTAAAAAAAAGAAAATCTTAAAGTTCAGTATTCAAGTCGGCTTTCACTTGAGTTTTTCTTTTTAGCAGATCAGACAGCTCAACTGACAGCTTGAAATATTGTCAAGATTGACTGTCACATATTCAGTATTTATAGAGTACACAGGGTTTGTATTAACTCTTATGCAAACATTAGTTTGAGGATCTAATTTCTTGTCTATTTTTAATCTCAGTGGATTTATTATTATCGGAAATTGCCAAGCAGGTATGTTCCTCAAAGTTTTCTTTGTGTCTTGTTATCAATTGCTGGATATCTTGACTTCACTTTTTCCAATTATCCAGCCATCACTGGGTCCTTAAGTGAAGTTTAATCATTAGTCTAAATAGCCAATTGGAATGTGTAGGACAGATACTTCGAGGAAAGAAAAGCAGATAAATCAGCTCATCATCATCATCATCAGCACATTATGTACATCAATGACAAAAACAATTGTGAAAACAACAACATGGAACACATAGGGACATCAGAGAAAGACTGTTTCATGGAGGGGGAAGGACAGAGACACTCGTCCAGCCCGTTGGAGATAGTGTGAAGAATGTGTGCTGACAAGATAAATAGCAAGTGTACTTGTATGCCAGGACAGCCCAGTGTAAGGACAGATTGAATCTGTCACCAGCCCAGGTGAGCAGGCAGGGAGAATGTGAGGAGGAAATGGGGAACGACCAGCTCCACATCCAGAGCCTCAGAACTACAGAAAACATTTGTGTTTTTAGAATTGACCGTATTATCTCAACGATTTTCTTAGGATCCCCTTGCTGGTTTTAAACCAGCAGCCCATCTGCCATCTCAAACTGGAAATAAAAAAATCCAATACTACTCAAGTTCAATTGTGAAGATATGCAGTTAAAATTGAGATAGAAAAAAGCTATGCGCATAAACAGAACAGGAGCACTCCTATCAAAGTGCATCCAGGAGCCGCAGCCATATTTGGCACCTTTTTCTTCTGTTGACCTTGGTAATTTAATTATTACGAAGACCATTCATGTTGTAAAGCCTGGTCTGTAATTACAGAGGCTTAGGATCCAGGAAGCTTTCCACAGATAGGATGTGTCGGCTTATAGAGGTTTGACTATAGAAGTGTCAATACCTCATCAGGACACAGTGCACAAACACAAACAAGCAGTCATCTGTGAACAGGAACACAGCTGCACATCTTTTCACTGGGACGCCTATTATCTCCAAAAACAAGAGCACACCTTCACAACATACATTCACAATCACAGAGCACCCACACACACACACATGCGAGTACTGTATATACACGGATAATACACAACTGTACAGTGAGGGAAGATTGAAAGCCCAGCATTCAGCAAATGTTTGACAGTACACAAGAGAGGAGCCAAAACAACTGATGGCCAAATGATTCAAGAAAACTGACTAATCCTCGAAGGGGTTTGCAGCGAAAAATCCAAATACTCCCAAATGTGTGTCTGCAAACTTTACCTGAAGCTTTCATCGTGTGCGAAGTTTCCACCATGTTACTTTTGAAAATTTTCTTCTGCAAAAATATAAACACAATGCTATTGAAAATTTATGAAGTTCATGTCTATTGTTCTGCATTATTCCAAAAAATAATAGCATAAAGCAGAACAAAACACAATGTCCAAAACTAAAACGAAAGCTGAGGTGTTTCCTTACACTCCACAACACAACACAAGTACAACAAGCTTCTACTCACTCACACTTTAAACAACAGAATTTATGAATTCTTCAAATCTATAATTTTTTTTAAGGTGGTTTTGGTTATTTTTCTTGTGAATGAGGTAATCCATGAGTTTCCCAGTCTAACATCCGCTTAAGAAACCATACTTGTCACTTAAGAGTGCTAAATAAATTTGCCATGTGGAAAAAAGATGTGACATTTCTCCACCTTTGGATCTTTCTTCACACTTTAACACCTTCTTTACCACCTTTTCATTATTACCTTAAACAGTGTTTTATCAGGTAACATTTCCTCCAAAGGCTTCAACATCCTGGCGCTTCATTTCCGTTTCCACTGAGAAACCTCAGAGACAAGCAGTAGGTGGCATCTGTTTAAACACTTCATTTATATGCAAATATTACCTTTTCTTTTCTACAAGTTCTAAAACTGGGACAACTTGCCGCTGTTTGTATATTTTTGTGGTATATCTTTACGTTGTTGACAGTTGTAAAGACATAGCTAACAAGATTTTTTTATATAACAGCATTTAGAGTGTTTTTAATTGGAGAGCTGATGGGGGCAACACAATTTTACAAAAATGAAAGGCAGGGTTGGTCATTTTCTCCTGACACACATATTAAGATTGGTATAGTCCATAGTCTTTAGAGAAATTAATAATTCATGTGCTCTGAATAAGGAACACAGAAAATCCGTTATCTGTAGCAGTTGTAAGCATGTAAAAAACTTTGACCAATGTCCGCCCAAAGTACCAATTTGATGCCTCCCTGTCTCCCTGCTTGTATTCTTTCCCACAAGCATATACTTACAATGAAGAGTTCAGATAGTGAGGAAATGTTTGTAACTTTATATGTTGATTTCAATATCTTGAATACCAGTTGAAAAAATTCTGCACCACACGCTTAAGCAAGAGGGGGGTTGCAAGAAACCTTCGGTTACCAAAAGTTTAATAGCTTGAAATGAAATATTTGACCTATTATTGGGAAAATACAAATACAATAAGTGAATGAATTTAAATAAATATTTAGTTGTTCTTTTACAAACCATAAAAAAAACCAGAGTGGCTCAGACAGCAGAGTGCAGTCAGCACCCAGCAAACAGATAAAGTTAGGATCCAAATTTCCCCTATAGGATTAACAACGTATTTCTGATTCTCTGTGTCTCCTAAGATTTATGACCAATAAATGTAAGAAATTTGTTGAAAATTGGAAAAAAGTCAACACTGAATTTATTTTTAATGTGAAACTATAGAAAGTTTTCAGTCTAAAAGCTTTAAAGTGAGATGTGACTCACAAAGTGTGATGAAAAGAATGTTTATTCAGTGGTAGTAAATAAATTAACAGGATATGTATTTGAAGCATTTAGGGCCTACAATGCTGTTTGCTCATAAAGGTCAGGGGCACCACTGTGTACAGTCCACTCACTCTGACATCTGTGTATAGATGCTTGCCTATATTACCTTATTTTGGGACTGTGTGTGGGCTGTATTTCCATATTTCCCCTCACAAATTAATAAAGTATATAATATATCTATATAAATACATTGTTCTTTCTTACCGACAAGGAGAGATTTGATCTCAGCTTTACACCAAATCCCTCCCCCTGTCTGTCTCAATTGCTCCCTCTTTAATATCTTTACTCACACAGCCAGAAAATCATTTCTTCACTGACAACTAAAACCTATTCACATCAAAGGAGAAATACAAATGTCACCTGCCTTGTCTTGGAGTTTGAATGATGAATGCAATTGTCATGCCTGTTATTTGATTTTCCTCCTCTGATGGTTTCTTTGGGCCTGTAACAGGTTTAACTGAATCATGTGTCTGGCAACTGCTGTTGTCGAGATGAGCAAATGTTGCAAGAAGTCAGAGAACACAATTTAGATATCAAAAGGAAGATAATGGGGAAAAAAACAATTTACAGCACGTTCAAGGGAGCTGGCAAATTTTATAAAACACATAAACAGAAATAAGAGATGACTCAAACAGTCTTTATTTAAGCAGGGATTGTGTTCTTCCAAAGCACAGGTCTTCTGAGAATTTACCAAAATGTTGAAAAAAGTGTTAAAATATATATTTTATATTTGTTTTGCCAGATTATCGAAAATGGTTATATCATTTACCCGATCTTTATGTAGAAGCAATACATCACTTGATATTCCTAACAAAGATTTTGCCTAAGAAGTAGCGACTCACTTTTCACATATATTTTAAAGCACTCGCCTCCATTAAAGCTACTAGATCATGAGAAAGATGTTGTCTGTCTGTGTCAACTCTGCCCCTTAATGCCCAAGGCTTCCAATGGCTTGAAAGACAAAAGAACTTGAGTTTTGATACTTGATCCACGACGTTTTAGAGGAAAGTATTACTGTTTTCTGTCAATTAATTTAACGTCAGTTTTTATTTGTTTTTTTAATTAGTGTACAAGTATTCTAACAAGTCATGTAAGTCACACAGATGGTCAGAAGCACCAGAGATAAGAAGTGGCATCGACAATGAAAAGCTGCATAAAGTGATGTATATAGTGTAGCATACATTTTTCAAATCCAAGTTGATTATATATTATATGAATAACTTTGAAATTGCCCATTCCAGAGGTTTAGGCAAGTATATGAAGAAGTTTAATTCTCGCCATTTTAACTCCAAAGTTATTATTCATCATTGGGATTTTGCTCATAAAAGAGTATTTCTACACCTGTGTATTATAACTCTGTTCTTGAATAAACATCTGAATACTTTCAAAGACCTTTTCCCATAATTTACCAGCCTAATACTGATTCTGTACCATGTTAACATACACACCTAACTAATACACATTGCTCATTTAAAGGGTTGCATCCTTCAGAGTGCACATTTAAAGTTAGTTATGTTACGGTGGAGGGTCACAGAAGGACCAAGGTCATCCATCTGGTGTCTCCTTCCTAGCCCAACATATACTATGATTCATTGTTATTTTTTAAATAATCAAAGTTTGGCATTACAATTATATATTGGCATACAGTACACATAGACACATTAGTTAAAAAAACAGGGGGGGGGGGGACAAACAAAAACAGTAGTGTCATCAGCGTTGTTGTGAAGTAGTTGATGGACCATGTATGAACCTCCTACAATGTTCTTTCAGTCTCTATCCCTCTTTATCTCAAATTGGCTGCCTGGCCAAGAAAGTAGAGATTTGGAGAGGATGGAGAGAGAGTAAGAGTGGTCACATAAAAAAGAGAGGGATGATCCAAACTCACAGACAGACAGCATGCCACTCTTCATGCCAGGAACCCTAGTGTTTGGCAAGCCTTGTGTGTGTGTGTGTGTGTGTGTGTGTGTGTGTGTGTGTGTGTGTGTGTGTGTGTGTGTGTGTGTGTGTGCCTGGTAACTCTTGGCAGTCAGTTCTGAGCCTCATGGCCAAGTCTGTCTCTGTCCAGACCCCCGCATGTGTCTCTTAGGGGGTTATGGACCTGGTTTGGCAAGTGACCCTCACTGATGTCAAGAAAGTACCACTTCAGAGCTTAAATGGCTGTACATTAACGCAGTAACTGAAACTTTCTATTAATCATGTAGTTATCTAATCTACTGATTACAATGACGTCATTATTTTGTAATGTACACGGTGCATTACGGTATGTCACATAAGGGAGACCAAATTAGACTTTAAATTGAATATTAAAATAAAATAAAATTATGAAAGAAGAATATTGAGGTAAGAAAAAGAGTTTGAAAGAAAAGGTGTCCAAAAAATCCTAAATGGAAATTGGGAAAAATCTATACAAGATACAGTGCCTGAAAACATGTTCATGTATAAACACGTTTTCACAGTTTGGTTTGGGTGCCCGACTTACAGAGCAGTTGTTACCGATGTTACACTCCATTAAGACACACTAATTTTGCACATTTAGGTTTTATTAATGTAAATATTATCTTATTTTATCTCGTTTTATTTACCGTACCTTTTTTATGTACATTGCACCGTGGGGAGGGAGGAAACGTAATTTCGATTTCACTGTATGCCTGACATATTTTGGAATAGACAAAGAAAACCTTGAACCTTGAATGCATTTCATATCCTCTGTTTCTCTTAGTCTTTGTATGAAAAAAAAAAAGTTCAAACATTTGTAATTAGACAATTGTCACTGCTACTATGAAGTAGTAGCAAGGTTATATTTCTATTATGAGGAGTAAAAAGCCACAGATCTGAGCCATGGTCATGTAAAGGTCACATGCAGTTGGCTGCCTGATTGTAGTAAAACATTTCTGGACATCTAGATCACCTGCGTCACCTCTATCTGTTAGGGTGCTGCGTAATTCTCAATTTTAAATTTCAGCCGAAGGGAACTCAAAGTTCACCTTTTTTTTTTATAAATTAGAAGAATATATGATGAGGATGTGATGCTTCATCACAGTGTTACAAATGAGGGACAATAACCAGATGTTGGCTGTGTGAGTGAAGCTTATTATACAGCTGATAACACCAATTTTCAGGAGAAAAACATTACGATATCTACATATTGGCCAATATCTTTATAAGATCTGTCTACAATCATTGCGGATAGCTAGATAGATGACAGATATGGCTACATACAGATTTATTGTGAAGATCAAAAACATTTATGATGAAGACTCAATTTTTTTTCAAGTCTAAAAAAAGCCTTTGTAGGTTAGAGTTGAATCGAATTGAATAAACCTATTGGCCAATCAGAGATAAAATTAGCCAATTGGCTACCAATAGTCACATAATATACCAATATCGGCCGATATTATTGGCTGGGCAATTTATCAGTTAGGCTTAAACTTGTGTCTGCATCAGGAAGCAACTCATCCAAGAGAGAAATCTCAGAAGAACAGAACCAGTTACACTCACTTTAAGTTTGGTATTGAATGAGGTTGTTTAGCTTTTTTTCCACTTTACCTCACTCTTACACTTTCTCCCTCATTACCCCTACGCGTTATACTCTCTCGAACACTCAAACTGCACACACTCATCCACAAGTACAAACACACTCCAGAGGAGCCAAGGTCAACACACACTCACACACATGGATCTGCAACTGTAGACTGTGGCTGATGTGAAAACCAAATGAAAAAATAACACAGACTGGAGGATTTGAGGTACTTCTACGAATTCAACAAAGCTGCGACAGCTAATCTTTGCTTTGATCTTTAAAAGAGCGCCGCCGTGCTGTTTTTGTTTTTTCGGGGGGGCCTGTTTCCTTTTTATAGAGGAGATTGCCGACTCTGAGATTAGAGCTGACTGAATTGAGGAAATTGAATGAAATCTCTGTGGGCTTCATACGTTTCTATACCTGCCCCGCTGTGCATGAAAACACATGTGGGTTTCACAGAGTGGTGCAGGTAATCTTCAAAACTCAGCTGCCTCCTGATTACAGATGATTATTACCGCTTAATGTTTTAGAAATTACTTTTTTCATTTGCATTTGAATTGTAATCTTTCAGCAGTTGATATATTTCAATTTAAACCAACATACCTTCTCTTAGTAGAAGCAAAATAAAAATAGGGGAATGTATAATGTCATTATAGGTATTTTTGTATTATATCATAATTGTTATGTGATAGGATTTTTACACTTTGATTTTGTCTGTTCTAATAATAATAATTCTGACCGTGCGGACACATAGGACCGCTCCTAAAACTAGAACGCATCTGATTTCCAGCAGCTTGCCTCACACTATTGCAAGACACATTATTCTTTGTAAAGCAGTCCTCTTGCTCCCATTCTACACACACATGATCTATCTGTGGCATTTTAAGAGGAAATGTCAAATCAGCGCGTAGGATAAGGTCAGGACATGAGCGACTGATGGGGCATCACTCTGAACAGAAAAAAATGAAACCCAAAAAGAGGGCACCTGCAGGTTCACTACATAGAACAAAATTGTCCATCGTAAGTCATTTAGTCTGTTATTGATTCTGAGAATTGTTTTTAGAGTCCGGTGACAAAAAGCTGAAATGTGATAAATCACTAAAAGTGTCAAAAGAAAATGTCTCAAAGGACTCAGAAATGAATCGTTAAATGATTAAGAGACATTTTGTATACGACATTTAGTTCTAAAGAACTACTGGAGTAATCATTTGTTTCTTAGTAAAGCTGGATGTTTATTTGTGACATGTTTCGACCATTCACTAAGCTGTTGCCCCTCGATGCCCTGTGTTCAATGACAAAGCAAATCGATCACAGAAATGATTCTGATTCTGGAAAGTGACTCGTCAGGATTGTCAGCTGACTCAAGATCATTTTGATCAAGGATTCAAATTGCCCTTAACAAAAACCCTTATAATAACTGAACCGCTTAGCATCATGTTTTCATTTCATTTTATTTTTTACCTAAGAGTCCAACTTCAGAATGACACGCAAAGAAAACAATAAGAAACAGCCTTACTATAACAGTTTTCATTCATTCATGGTTAAGAAGCCTTAACTTGAAACATAATACAATGAACAGAGAGAGACAGGTCTGTTGGTTCAACAGACATGCACAATCATACCAATGACTGTTTGTTTTTCACTCTCTCCTTCTCTTATGGTCCATCTTCATGCCTGCATATCTTTACACCTTCTCTTTCTCCATCTGCCTCTCGCTCTTCCCTTCCACAGTCTTTTTGTGTGGTCACACTTCTGTGTAGCTGCATTTTCAAATATATCCAAATTACACGAATAAAAGAGTCGTGGTGAAGTTCAGCAGCCTGGAGTTGGGGGGGCTGTCTCCTGAATTATGCTTTTTGTTTTTTTTTTATCAATCCAAATGGCCTGGCGGGGCTGCTTTCAACATTTTCATACATGTCCTGCAAAGGGAGAGAGAGAGAGAGGCGGATAAAAAAGGAGGAGCTGCTGATTGAGTGAGTGAGGGAAATATGGAGTAGAGAGTGTGTGTCTTGGTCTTTCTATACTTATAAGGACCAAATGTGTCAAGAAGTTAAACCTTTAATGCAAGGGCATTTTTGGACAGACCAAAGGATTTGATTTTAAAGTAAGGTAGAATTTTAAGGAGGAATAATTCAGCTCTTTGGTAGCTCTGCAAATGCCAAATGCTACAAGAGATCATTCCAAGAGAGTTTTCCTAGGTCATGACTCATCAAAACAAAATCCCAGATTTGCATTAATTAGAGTAACTTTGAACTTCAACATTGACTAAGGTAACCAACGTATGAATCCAGTACACAGAGGCAAGTCATGCGTTTTTATAGCCCCTTTATTAGTCAAATTGGAACCTAGCATTAAAGGGAAGGAATTGTAAAAGATGATCGGATGATCTGGATCGTTGTTTCTAAAATGACTATTTGCAAAATGAGCTAACCCTATGTTGTAAAAAAAAATGTATATGATTATTATTTTAAAGGTAACAATATAGGTATGCATTCATTATGTGTTACTGATAGATTTCAATTGTTACAAAAGCAGGTTGGTTTAATACCCAGCCATGCATTGCATCTGTACTCATTGTGCATTCATTTCATTGTTTAGTATGACCACTTGTGTTTGTCCATCGGTCTCTGGGTACAAGTTATATTTAGTGTCCTAATATGTTTTGATGCATATGTGTGTTTAAAGGGGGCGAATGGGCCATCTGGAGAGCGAGGTGTCTTTCTGGTTGACTGACCTATAGGCTGGCAGAGAGCCAAGAACTGTTCATTAATGGGTATGAAACTAATTAAAAGCAAAAAACAAACACATTATTAACATTAATGATGTTGAATTACACTCAGCAGCACACAAACCTAGTTGTTTCAAGTGTATCCCAGTGCATCCCTGAGAAGACAGCCTTTGTGTTAATAAAGGCAAAATAACACTTTGAGTACTTGATTAAACAAATCGAAAGATAAATCACGTTATGATACTTTCAAGAGGCAAGATATGATGTAACAAAAACCCTGCTGAAATCCAGGATGGGGGAAGAAAAGAGTCTGGCATTCTAGTGACTGTTTTCTTGCCTTTACATCAAAGCTACATGAATGCAGAAGCGATGCACCAATCCCATTTTTTCAGCTCTGTTGCGATTCTGGTAGAAACACTGATTCGAATTTTTCCAAAATTCATCCATTTCATGGTTTTTGTGCATGTGTCGAAACAGCTCAAGAGTGTGTGTGTGTGTGCGTGTGTGTGTGTGCGTGTGTGTGCTATACTCTCTCCTTCCCATGCAGCGCTGCTACCCTGACTCACAGCCAGACACATATTTCATGGCTTGACAGTTTCTCTGTGTGATTCTGGGGCCTGATAGCTTATCTGTGGGATCCTCCTCACTCGCCTGGAGTTTAGTTCAATAAAATGTGGGAAAGAACAACCATTGACAAAGAATACAAGCAAGGGGAAAAGATCAGATACTGGAGCCCGATACACTGCTCAAGTGGGTCAATGCAGGACATAAAAGAGGTCAGTGAGGAACAGACATTGTAGCAACCATCATCTACTTCCCTTATATTAATTTATTTCCCATTCTTACAATACATGTAACTTCTATTTGTTCCTTTTGGCATTGGAAACATTTTTAAGTCTGTTAAGAGACACAACCAAAAATGGATGCATCCGTACTTTTCATATCCGTCTTTTCTACTGACCAAGAAACCCCCAAAAGAGTCATTCTGCAGCTAAACACCTGTTCCATGACATGCAGTGTTTAAGAGCAAACAGCAGAGCGACAGGAAAGTAAACAGCAGCCAACAGTCTCAGTCAAGTTCTGCATGCGAGTGAGTGACTGTGTGTGAACAAACACAATCCGTCAAGTCGAATAGCTCACATTGAGCAGATGTCTCTGTTTCAGTTATGTTTGACAGATGGACCCAGATTATAAACACTGGCTATCAGGTGCATGTTTGAAGTCAAACAGAAATGAACAGCTGAGTAACTGTTTTCATATTCAGGTGTTAGATTTCTCTTGGAAATGAGTAAATATCTCTTTGAAAGCAGATTGTGTTAGGTTTCTTGCCAAATTAGCAACGCATCAAATTAATACATATTCCTATCTCAGTTCTGTGGCTGCACCAAAACTTTAATAGGTTTGACTCTGGCAAATCATAAAAATATAGGTAGTTTCCCCTTTGGAAATATTAGAAGAAATATTTGAAAAACTATGGCCTGATACTGGGTGATTATGACTTCACTTACATACAAAAAAGAAAACATAAGCCAATAATGTCAACAAAAGATTTCTAAGCAGGACATCTTACCGTTAAAACGCAACATCACCAGGGCTCTCTACACCGATATGGTGGCGGCACTGAATCATTATCAACCTAGTGCAAACGTAAACACGTGGCCAAAAATCCAAAGCAGGCGAAAAGTGAAAAGAGATTAATGTTTTCTTCAACTGGGCTTTTGTGTTTTGTTACTAACCTGCTGTACAGACACGTACAACACAAATACTTGGCTTTCAATGCATTGTCCCTATCAGTGAGTTTCTCCTTACACTATAAATACATCAACTGATCTTAAAATAGCAGTTCAGCCTGCAGAGGGATTGTTTATTCCAGACAGCTGTGACCGTTTAAAACTCTTGACCGGTGGCTTCACATGAGGAATTCCAGGTCTGGATCTTCGAACACTTGACCCCAAAGTCCAGTTCATTTAGATCAGCGTGAACACAAGCGTGTCAAGTCTTACTTGGGCACTGTTCCCGAGTCCGCTTGAAAAGGTGGTTTCATCTTGCACAGTCCGCGGGAGATGAATGCAACCGCGAGCAAACAAAGAAAGTGGACTGCTACTTGATGTGATTCCACATATCTACCGTAATTTCAAGAACCAAAGTATCTGTGCATTACCAGCCCATTTTGTCTGCTGCGAAGCACGGAAGAAAGAAGAGGGTTGTTGTTGGCGTCTGAAAGGTGCTCTCAAATCAGTACAAACAGTTGAGAGCATACATGAGCTGCTACTATCAACAAATACACACCGAGTACGGAGGTTGGGTTTTAATATTTTTAATAACGTCTGTCCTTTTACTACAAGGATCCTGTTATGACTGAAACTTGTATTTTTAATTTTTTTGGATTGTTTTTTTAATTTGGTTGTTTACTCTTCAGTCTGTTTAGCTGTGGTATCTTCCATTTAATACTTTTTAAAATATTTTTTAGCTCTTTTATACAATGTGTTGCCTGTATGTTACGGTGTTGATTTACGTTTAAGCTTCTTGAGACCAATTGCCCCAAGAGGGATTAATAAAGTTGTTTGAATTTAAATATAATTTAATCAAGACAAGGGAGAAAGATAAGTATTTTATTAATTGCAGATTGGGATCTTATGTAGATAAAGACACAAATGCTTAAATGGTCTGCTTACTTTACTCTGTGGTTGTAACTGGATGAGCCACACTGTTACTGTTACTGGTGGAATTCTGATGCCACAACCGCTTTGTTTTTTGTTCGACTGTGCAAACCATAAAGACATACTGAAGCATTATAAATGTTATTGTAAATTGTGTGCATGTGTGTGTCTCTTTGTGCACGTAGCTAAGAAGGGTGACAAAATGATGTGCGAGGGAAAGAATAAGAGAAAGAAGGCAACAGAATTACAGTTACAGGGATACAGTGAAACAGTGAGTGAAGGAGGAAGAGAGAGAGAGGGGGCATGTCCGGTTGGATTATTAGTGCTCCCTAGTGGTAAATTGGCAGATTTATATATGATTTATTACATTGTTCCAGCTTTGGGATTTTATGTTTTGCTCCCCTTCACACTCCTCTTGTCTTATATTTATCATGACTTTGACATTTCTGCCGCTGACGACTTTGAGCCTCTTCAGCAAGAATGACATGTACTCACCCCCCCTCTACAACACCAGCACACCACCCCACATCCACCAACTTCCCTCAAGCCGACCCACACATATAAACAATCCTGAAAATGAATTCTAAGAGGCCAATAAAGGCAATTGTGTTTATGTATGTAGCTCTTAGCCTGGGTTACTGTGTGCCAATAGACAATGTTTTGCAGAGTTTGGTCCCCACTGTTCCATTTAGAGCAGTGTTAGGAAAATACCCCATTTATCGTCAAACAGCGGCTTCATGTTTCGATAGAAATGTTAATTCTCTCTCCCCCAGCTCACAGTTTAGTCCAGAGGGGGTTCTCTGAATGCAAGGAAGAAGGAGCTTTAGCAAACGGGAGGAAAACTTACAAGGCAGCTTAGAAATAAGAATGTAATCCAGTTTTTCCTGAAGTCTTTTCTATCAAAATGTCATACTAGAAAAATAAATGCCTAACATGGTCATTATGGAATTTTACTTTGTCCAGTTAAGGAAACAAAGGGGCTGAATAAGAGGATTTCCAGAGTGTCTGCGTGCTATTTTCTTTCCAAAATAACTCAACTAATTCTATAATCTAAGTTTGAACTGTTGAAGAAAAGATTGACATTTAAAACTGTCAAAGTAATTTACATTGAAAACTAGATTTCCTACGCAGTTCAAGTGTCATTTCTCTTTATGTCTGCTTTAATGTAAAAAAAAATTATACATAATGAAGATTTTGCAGAACAATTATAAAAGGTAAAGTAAACTTATTGGCTTTACCTCCCCTACCCACCGCATCCTGTTTAACTAACAGGGATCAGCAAGGCAGAAATAGCAGCAAACAAGTGCTAATAAACCTCTGAAAACAAGATACTTCATTTCAATTTGTATTGATACTGTATCTCAGAGTTGGGATTTCAGTTTGGATAGACTATTGGTTCTCGTTCAGTCATACTCTTGCAACCAGGCCCGGTCCGCAAAAATGCCCTGTGAATGATGGGAAAATGTCTAAATTAGTAAAAGGTGCCCATATAAAATTAAAAAATTAATTAAAATGAAACAACTACAACAAATAAACTGTAAGGTGATGCAGAGATTCCAGCTCAAAAGAGTAGGAAAGAGACATAGCTTAGGGTCTGCATTAACATATGTAAAGTATGCATTAAATGTACCAAACATAAAAACATCTCAGACGATAGAGATGGACTTACTTTGTAGCTGTCAATAGACCATATGGGCGAATATAAACAATTTTTTTCAATAATACTGCACATTTAGGTATTTCAAACGGATAAATAAAGCCAGATATTTTTAATTCTAATATGAAATTTTATGTCCTAGAAGTGCAGTATGTAGTATGGGGAACAGGATTTTAATCACAAGACGACCTTCATAAACTGATTTTATGACTGAGCAAACTAGACAAAAAAACTGTCTTTGAAAATATGCATCAAAACATTTAGGTAAGAAAATGTGTGGGAGGTCCGTTACAGTGAGCTAAGCTTCATTAGACCGTTAAAAAAAAGGCCTGTGACCAGATTGTTATGCGTTAGACTTCAGGAAAAAGGAACGGCTCTGTTTTAGTTCTTTGCTCCTGTGTAAACTACTAGAGTCTGGGTGTGTGTGGTAAGGAGAGATGACTGTTGTATGGCTTGTCACGGTTCCTCTCTGCAGCATTATTCCAGTGTCAAACAACACATTTTCATAATCAATCAGAAATGAACAATATACACTGAAAAGCAGTTCTTATAAAGATAATAATCCCAATTCCCGTGTGACTTAATGTGGCAAAATGAGACAATCGAAACAACACTTGGAGAGAGAAATGACAGAGAGCAGACTGACCTGTATGAAGTCCCATTCAGAGTCAGGGGGCTTCTTCAACAGCATGGAGACATGTTGACTGCAGGAGACTTCTTCTAGATGATAACATCTGTCTTCTTGGAAAACCTTTTAAACCAAATCAACAAGACATGTAAGTTCAGATACAACAGCCAAGATGGTCTAACTACACTTTGAGAGGACAAGGATGTCACTTGTTGAGCGTTTGTATAAATTCTCGTGTGCCACAATTATGACACAGTTATTAAACCAGAAGCAACAAGGTTTCGTATTTGATTTAAAAAGAGAACAAGAAAACAAATATTTAAATTTGTCGTGCGAGTCCCCTCTGCCTCCCACTCCCACTGTCGGAGAGCAAGGAGGGATAATGCGAAAGGTTGCGGTGAAACAGTTAAAATTTAAATTGTATTTGTATACAGTCTTCTGTGCCACTATTGTGACACAGTTATTAATGCAGACATGTTAGAGGGAAATTGTAATTGATTTAAAAAAGAAAAGAAATTATAATATATATATATATATATATATATATATATATATATACATACACACGTGTGTACACGCCCATTTTTTTTGTGCGACCTCTCACGAGCCCTGCGTCACACCTCTCTTCCTCTCCGGGTTTAGAGCAAAATTTTGAAAAAAAAGCAAAACCCTATACATATATTTAGTCATTTTATTTTACTTGTTTCAGTTTAACAGTTTAAATATTATGCCCAGTTGGTAAAGTGTGTATTCACTTGTGCTTGTGAACACACACTTTTCCAACTGGGCATATCTAAACTGTTAAACTGAAACAAGAAAAATAAAATGTAAGTCTAAACTTACCTTTTGAACGGTTGTGAAATTGCAACAGTTGACAAATTACAGAATAAACACGAGATTGAAAGATTGTTTTAACGAATCAAATTTTGGTTTTAAAATATTTACACAAATATTAAAATTTAAATACATTTTAAATGCTTTTAAAAAAGGCTTTCAAAATATGTGTAAATTTATAAACATTTTACTACTTTTGTTTTTAAGTGCAGAAATTGCTTTCAATATTTACACAAATATAAAGATGTAAATACATTTAGACTGTTGGTTTTTAACGGTGCAAAACATGCTATAAAATTTATAAATATATAGCTTAAAATATATTTTAACAGAGCAAAAACAAAATTTCAACACTAGATTTAAAGATTTTTAACGGTTAAAAAATGTTTTTAAAATATTAACAAATACTTTTAACTAATAGTTTTAACTGTGCAAAAATTGATTTTAGATTTAAAAATGTCTTAAAAGATATTTTAATTGTTTTCTTAACAGTGCAACAATTGCTTTAAAAAAAACAAAGATGTAAAGACATTTTGCATGTTTGTTTGTAACTGTGCAAAAATTGTGTTTAAATTTAAAAATATTTAGCTTAAAATATATTTTCACCATTTTTTTAACAGAGCAAATAAAATGCTTTTAAAATATGTATAAAAATTGACAAACATTTAGAACAAAGAGCGGCTGGTGAGAAATATATGAGCAGTACACTGATAAAATATGAATTTGTGTGATTCTGTTTCATATGTATTAAATCGAACATTTAGAAAGAACACAAAACAGGAATTACAGGCGTTTATAACTTAATAGCCACGTATTATGTAAAATACACTACCATCATTTTCTTACTTTAATATTTGTTCCTTGTCGGTCAAAAAAACCCAGTTGCTTTTAAAATATTTAAACAAATATAAAGAGTTAAAGACATTTTGACTTTACTTGTTTTAACAGTGCAGTTGCTTTATAAGGCAAGATATTACACCCAGTTGGAAAAGTGTGTATTCATCCGTGCTCGTTAACAGTCCTATAGTAGCTCTTCAATATTAGTGGGATCGAAATGTTTGATGAAACACTTAATATTCTATATTTTTTTGGTTATTGTGACACGTGTAAGAGTCTTGCACATCATCAATTATCACAGATCTCACAACAGTCAACCAACCCCCGTTATTAGAAAAGTCCATCCTCTTTGTCTTCTGTTTACCAAGTCTGAGAAAGAGAAGACAAAAATAATAATTTAAAAAAATGTTAAATGTAAAAAAGAAATGCATCCTAATAAAAGTAAGTACCTGTTCTTCTGCAAAGCCTCTCTGAAGCAACACCTCCGCTATTCTGAAGTCTCTGCTCTCCTCCAGCAACACCTCCAAAACCCTATCCACTCACATTCACATAAAGACCAATACATTTGAACACACTGTAATTAAGCACCATTTAGAGCAGGTGGTTGAAAAAAAAAAAAAAGTCCTTTGATTGAATAGCAAAATGCCATGGTCTGCATTGTAAGCAGGTTAATGTTTGCACACTGTCAACTGATAGCTTCACATTGAACATAAATTGACACATAATGATTGATATCTAAACACACTTACATAACATCTGAATAAGAAGCAAGTATGTTATTTTTCTTTTCTCCAGTCCTTGACTAAAATAACTTTATACGCAAGACCGTCCCAAGACTGTGACAACAGTACAGCTGGCGCTTCTGGTAGCTGGTATTTTTGTTCAATGGATATTCAGAATGTTCCATTTTATGCCTTTCAGAGAAGTCAACAGCTGATTCATCTATTACATGTTTTTTGTTGCCGTCACATTCTGATAACAATCGCTTCCGTTTAACAATGACCTAGACAGAAAACTAAATACCTTTGTTTATCTCCAATAATCATGTCCAGCTTAGTCTTTGCCAGCAAATTTCAACAGCCACTAGAAAATTAAAAAAGTAAACTTATTTGAAATTGTTATGTAGCAAACAAACTCTGCTCAGCTCGACAGCAAATGTCTCGGCCCCTAACAAGAACACCAAAGATCAAGCAAAGTCGAAGTAAAAACATGCTGGAAGCAGTCCATCGGGAGCAGTCTCCATCCATGTTCTCTCTCTCCTCAGTTCCCTCACTACTCTGCTAATCCTGTGATCTAGTTTCTTCTTCCCTCCATCCATACCTCCTTCTATTCTTCCCACTTCTTCCAAACCATGCAAGTAAAACTTTTCTCAAGTGGTTTCAAGGTAATGGCAATGTCTATATGAGGGGTTTATCAATGGAAGTTGTGAAAGAAGCGACAAAAACTAAATATTTACTCATCAGAACAGTGCACGACACCAGCCTTTTTTGTTGATGGGTAAATAATTCAGATTTTAAAACTTGATCGAACTTACGTTGTCAAAAAAGACATTTAAAGAACTTGTGCTCTACACTTGTATAAATCAGCTTGGGAAAGGGTTTCATAACAGAGGGCTAACAGCTGGTCAAACTTAAAGTGAAGTTCAATTTGACAAAAAGTACAATTATGAGATGAGTTACACAAAAAACATCACTGGTTCCAGCTAGTAAAATTTTAGACAGCAACTCACTTTGTCCAGCCCTGGGGTGCATTCGGATTGGCCCTCCAATCGACTTTCACTATCCACTTTACCTTATGTTTTCACGGGCTTAAGTAAAAGTGTTAGAATTCATAAAGGACTTAGGAAAAGGCGATCGCGATGTTTTGACAATCCGAGCGCACTCTCACTAGGTGATGTAATACAGTGACGCGAGTCTGCCGTGGTGGAACTACAGTTTGCAGAAAATGGACGACAAAAAGCTAATCTAAAAATGTTGCTTCTTACCGGTGAAATAATCCTAAAAACCACGGTGTGTGAATAGAATTAAAAAGGTAGGCTTTATTAGATACCAGGAAACTTCACTTTGATGGTTTTATAACATCACGTTCAGAGTTTAGCTCTAGATTTAAGATAGTTTAAAGTTAAGGTAAATTATTGCAGCTCTAACCTCTATGATCTGCGTCTCTTTTCCTTTAATAAACAAGGTTTTATAGGCCCATTACAATTTCACGTATTAAATCAAATAATCTCCACAAACATGATACAAGAATGTATACAAGCAAGGTTTACCTTCTTCACACACAAGAAATAAATTCAAAGGCTGTGACTAATTATAAATCAAGTCAATATGCAGATTGTCTCCACATTTCTCTTCTGACAGAGCGCTAGTTTTAGTCGCTTTAAAAGTTGCGGCCGCAATGAATTGTGGGGCGGCACTTTCTTATCTCCTTTTGTAAAGGATGGTCCAGTGCTTCCTCTGCTAAAGGAAGGATTGAGCCACCGTTCCTTAAGTTTTAGACAATTCAAACGGCTCTATCATGGCCGCCACTTAACTGCTTCCAGGGTTAAGGAAAAACGCTAGTGAAAGATTACTAAAAAAGAAAAATCAAAACTGAGCTTAAGCCACCTTGTGAAGATGCAGACTACACTGAGGAAGGTGTGGGGGTGCTACCATACACTCACTGTCGTGCAGCACAGCAAACTAAACCGTTAGTGCCTTCTATTAGTGACCCTGTGCTCTTGACTCGCATGCAAAGTGGAGGGACCTCGACCTGGGTACCTAGCCTCTAAACATAGTGGCTCAGTGGCTGAAAGAAAAGCACAACTAATTAAATAAAACAAAGAAAGCACAGGCAAATTCCAGTTGGTGGCAATAACTACCTCAAAACTAAAAGGGAACAACAGGACAAAACAGCGGCAGTTAAAGCCACCTAAAATGAAAATAAGCCATTAATAAAAACACAATGGTTCAACTTACAAATTAAAGACTGAGCCACCCTACTTACAACGAACAGGAATTAGTAGGGCGATCTGGGGAGCAGGGACACTATGGTCAACTATGCACCAATTACAGTACAAACTTCTTCTTCTTCAACGTTTTATGGTGGTTGGCAAACAACGAATTGGTGTATTTCCGCCACCTACTGCAGTACAAACAATCATTTCATTAACTCTTAAAACAAGCCATTTCAACCTAAAATGAAAGCTGTACTCACCAGCAACCACACCAAACAAATACCTGAGCTATGTGCAGGCACCCAGGTGCCTTAAATGAGCTGACCTAATTAGTGAGCAGGGGGAGTGGGCAGGTGAGAGGCTGCGTTCAAGAGGTACATGTTTGGACTCTACCACACTTGCATTAAGAGGTCCGGAGATCTCAGGCAACCTTAGTGACTTCTTTAAAGCCTGTATAAGAAGACAAATTCCCTTCATCTTTCTCTCACCCTCAGAGTCTTGTGGAGAGTCCTCAAATTTTACCTCACTGAAGTGTCCCATCTCTTCCAGACATGCTTCTAACAACTCCACTATTTCTTCTATTTCTCCCTCTATCTCAAAGACTCCCCCCTTATTTTCATTCTTTTTTGCACTTGCTCCAGCTTTTTACTTTGATTTTCGCTCTGCCCCACCTCTGTCCCTCTATTTCTGTGTGTAATTTCACAGGCTCTCCGGGTGCTTTGTATCCCCTGGACACAATGCCATCCATTCATATTACATCAAAAGACACAGACACCAATTATTTGAAGGGTGCATATGGCTGTGCAACCCCATGCTCCAGAGAATGAAGAGAGAATAAGGGGCTGACGGACAGAGAGCTTGGGAATGAAATTGAAAGAGTGGGGGAAATTTTGAAATTGGTTGAACATATATGTCAAAGGTATAGTCTATTTTTAAGGGATAAACAACATTTACTGAATTGGGAACCATAAAGTTGCTATTTTGTGTTATTGTTTTTAAGTTTCAGTGAACCCTTTGCACTTGTATGTTAAAAACCTATCTTCAGTGGAGCACTTTGTCTGGTTTAAAAACTGAGTTTTAGGCCTTGAAAAATCTTTTTGATTTTTGATTTTTCTGTCAACAACATTTTCTTTCAGTTGATGACACCATCGCAGACCCACACCTTGAACAGGTGCATTGAAGCTGCTGTTGACATGCAAATGGATGTAAAGGACCTTAGAAATAGTGACAAGCCTTTTTTATCAACTCCCTGAATATCCTCGTTGGCATACTGTCTTTAATAGCATGTGTATAGTTAGTGATGTCTTATTTGTTAACAGTTTGTCTGCCATCATTGTATGGCTAACTAAGATGGACATCTTATCTTTACGGGGTTGTCCATTATTGGATTTTGTCATTGGTCAGTTAAGCCCCTTTCACAAATGCGTCCAAAAATGTCCCTCTTGTCTTGGGGGAGAAAGCAGCCAAAGCTGCAACCTTTTCCTGTCTGCCCCTAGTAAATAATCATTGTAAAGTCAGCCTGAGCTAATGTGTGGATCTGGAACATTCAAAGAGAGTGAGTGGACAGATCAATGACATCTTGACTATATACGCTTTACTGCCTGCCAGTTGTCCGTATTGTGTTTTTTATCTTTATGTTTGTGTTCTAGAAACTTCCTCGTACATGTTATATTGCAGGACATTATTCCTTTTAACCCCTCTCACAAGCTACCCAGCTGCCACTCTTTATTCAAACCAAATGGGTTACATGGAAATAAGAGTGTGTCTGACACAGATGATCCTGTGTGTGGTGCATATGTAAAAGGTAAGTTCCTGAAAATATCAGGGGCAGAATAATGGTTTATCAGCAGTACAGGGTCCAGTTTAAGGGACAGGAGATTCGTCTTTACATTTTGGCTTTTTCATCAGCGGCCTCGCCATTCAATCATCCAACCATACTCAAGGGACATCATAAATGATAACTAAATTTGATGATCATGATGACAACACATTATCTCATAGAGTTAATCCATTACAATTGCTTTGTTTTTCTCACCTCACATCACCTGAAAGAGCAATCTCCCAGCTCATTCATCCCTTAAAAATGTGTTCTCCCTCTCATGACTTGCTGCTCAACTGTTTATGACAACTTCAGGAATAAATTGAGATTAACATTCTGAGAGCTATAGAATGTGTAACAAATCTACATTAATACTTCGGCCTGCTCTTCTGGAAATGAAATCAATCCCTTACTTTAAAATGCCATTACAACCATTCAAGCAAAGATGTGTACAGAGCAGCCTTGATAGAAGAAAAAATCCAGTTATGCCCTTCTTAGATTTAGCAATTTGTAATGTACATTCACATACAATGTTTGGCTAATGCAGATTTTTTTTTTAAATAAACTACGGTAGTTTCAAAGACAGAATGCCAAGGCAGTATCATTTTACAAACTAGGATCTGGACATAGGTTCAGTTCAGGAGATATGAGATTCATCTTGTTAACATTTCTGCTTTTTTACCAGCAGTCTAGTCATCCAATTATCAACCATTCATGCAAAGATGTGTACAGACAGATACATTTGATAACTGAAAGTACATTTAAATAAAATGGAAAGCATGTTTTTAGAAAGAAAAAAAAAGTGTAATAAACACACACATATCTGCAGTCACTCAGAAAGACACATTGCTGGTGCAAATGCTGTCATATGAATCAAATCAAAAGCTGCAAAACCATTGCAGCAGCTGTTACTGTAGGTGACAGTTAGCGTATGGTGAGGGCTGTGACATCTGTCAGACACAGACATATATGACAGTGTGGAATATCAGTACTGCAGCTTACAGCACTGACACAGTGTAATTATAGCGCAGACAGGCTTAGAGCTGTTCTGTCTGTTTGCTAAATTATGTCCAGCGAAAGTCTATACAGACTGCAGTAAACACAACCATGACAGATTCTGAAGCATTGTTTTTCAAATACAATAAATTTGTATTTGTTCTTCCAAAACAATTGTTTGACATCCTCCAAATAAAAACCCGATGATGAGTTGTGATGTAGCATCTCCCCACTGTTTTTGGGTCAAGTTTGATTTAACCTAGAAGTGAAAACACTCTCCCAGTCAGCAGATACAATAGATAAAAAAGATAGATCAAACACAGATGGTGTGCCCCCTGCAAACGCACAACCTAGAAAAGCTAATAACAGCCTATTTAATGGGTCAGCCTTATGATGGGGTATATGATCTATTGGGCAATCTTCTACTTACACCCTGCAGCGCTCCAGCCTTTTTACTCCCTCCAAAGCATTCATAAAGGACTTGGATTCAGCTGTTGGAAACAAAGTTAGAGGTTTAGGAGCGATTGAAGGGAAGAATGGTGAGAGTAAATGAAAGGGTATAAGAATGATATGAAATGACATCTGAAATAACAACAAATCCATAATAGACAGAACCTGGCATTTGTTGTCCTCTTTCACTTACTCTCAGTCATGATGTTCAGTTTGATTCGTAATCAATCCTTGTATAAGGCCACAAATTGACCCTTTCCCCTCACATAAGATAAAGTAGCATTTTGTAACCAAAACCCCAATTGACCTCTGTCGTGAAAACAGTTGGAACTGGAAAATCCTGATTGATCAACAAGGCTCTCAACTCTTGCAGAAGCAGGTCTGACATGGTTATACTACATAATACGTGCTATACAAGAACGCGAAAACGTTTATACAGTATATCGCTTAAAGTCAAACTGAAAAACCTTCCACTTTATCCTGACAAAGTCAGCTTGAATTCAACTCACCAATCCTGACACCCAAACTCGGATATTCGGGGATAAAGGATACAGATGTGACACATCCATTGTTTTTATTGGTTGTGAATTATGTTACCACACAATCGTCAATCATTGGATACCTCAAAATCGTTTCCATACAAAAAAGAAGTTTGAACTACAGGTTTTGAATGAAGTGCTGTGAATAAAAACAATTGCTGCACACATTTAATGAGCTCTGAGGGACACGTTAAGGAAGTGAAACTGAAACTAAGGAAGCATTTAAAGTGGATTTCTCTTTTTTTTCCTTTTTGAAAAGAGTTTAGTCTCGAGGATGAAATCTGTCCTTAGTTAACCCCCGGGTTAAAGAAAAATGGAAGCTGTATTTGATTCAACATCTGATTTTTGTCAATTTAAAAAAACTAAAGACCAAAAACAAGAGCCAGGATATCTATGTTTCTAAAAATTAACGTCCTTATTCAGCACAAGTTTGTATCATGTCAAACTGACCAAACGGTTATGCTAGGTCATTTAAATCACAGTATTGGGAGTTTCTACTCTCTGACATCGGAGTCAGCCTGCAGTTGTTACAAAACATTGCCTCATGGTCTCTTTGGAGGTCCTCATGTTTAAAACACAAAATCTCCATTGAAATCAAACCAGTTATTGATCATTTATTCAAATCCTAAGAAGATATTTTTTAAATCCTGAACTGGATTTCAACATTTCTGTCTTGTCCAGTTCAACCCCCACCCCCCCACCACCACAAAACTTCTTCTTCTACAGGACTTCCACACAGACCAAACTTTTTCTTCTCCAGGACTTTCACACAGACACGTCTCAGACAGTCAGGGAGAAAATGATGCAAGACAAGCAATGTTGAAATCCGCTGTCACGTCTCTCAGGTACTTCTCTGCATACAGGACAAGACCCAAAGTTTTGGGGAGCGTATGAGGAAGTACTACAAAAAGAGTTTGATGAGATCATCTAACATATTGGTTGCTTATAACCCTTTAAGCCATATTTCTCTTCGGTAAACTTAATCTTCATTGTAATATTTCATCTCCTAACAAAAGAAAACAGATAGATATTCTTAAATAGATATGTTATAATAAAGGACTACAAGTTTATTCTAGCTGAAACCTTCAACTGAAGTATTAGTTTACCATGTATAAATCTAAATTTGTTAGAACCTTGACAATTGATGCATCTCTTATAAATTCATTATATTATCAAAACCTTATTCTATCTCCTAAAATCAAATGTTTTATGCAGGCAAAGAATAAAAGGGTTGGTCTGGGTCCATGCACCTACTCTGTGCTTTTGGCCCACCCTAATGACTGGGAGAAGATAGACTGTCCTTACTTAAAGATTAAAATCTGTCATCTAAATATGCACCACTCTCAAATAACTCATACACAACAAAGACAAGTCTATCAACAGGAACGAGATCCACAAACTAACTGAATGGTGCTCAAACAATATCCCGGGAACTCAACTCTTCCATGAGTCAATGATCAGTTCTTTTGTTTTGAAAAAGGAGAGAGGACTCTATGCCACTTTAAAACGGAGGAGACACAGTGAAGTGAGATAGTGACTTTTAGTTTCAGGGAACACACATCTCTCAAGAGTTCTCCCAGACAGTGAATACCAACACTTTAGTGAAAAAGGAACAGAAGTGGCGGAACTGTAGAGCCAATCTGTCTAAACAGCTGCTGAAATTCTTCTACCACAGTGCTGTTCAGAAACAGCACTGTGCAACATTCAAAACTTGCCCTGGACACTATCTTTTTACTCCGCTGCACTCTGGGAGACTACAGGCCTGTAAAGAGCCACACCTCCAGATTCCTCAGCAGCCTCTATCCAAGTGCCATTAAGAAACTGAATTCTGTTAAGAACCTAGGACTGTGATCAATATAGCGCAATTACATGACCAAGTGAAATTTAAATGAAACTATTCATCTATGACTATTTCTGTGTAAGTATGTGTCGTTTTCAACCTTTTACTCTCTGTTGTTTGTTTTTTTTAACTCCTCCTGAGAGATGATGCACCGAAACTGTTTTGCACATCAGTGCAATGACAATAGTATTGTTTTCTATTCTAACATGTCATATCAACTACTTTATTGACAAGATAGATTTGATGACATCTGATGATGTCACAAAAGAAAGTTGCTGAGGAGCATAAAGTGGGATCACTTTCATGGCAATTATATGTTTCTGGAAAAAGACATAGGTCAGAATGTCTTTGCCATTGTTTTGAAAAATAAAATGTCCTACTGAATGGCCAACATTAATGATCGAGGGTTTCTTTAATCATATATGGCTTGAAATAATGTTCTTTGAATGGAACCATGTCAAAGATGCTGTTTTGTTTCTGCCTGTAGGTTTTCCTGTACAGGCAGGTTTCCTAGACCAAAGAACATTTCTTTCCTTCCACTGAAGTTAAGTGGCTTCAAAATGACAAGACAGAAAATGTGATTGTTTTATCAATGTGGCACACCTCTTAAATGAATGGCTGTGTGAGCAATTACTCCCATGTGGCATCACTGTGATTAGATAGCCTGGTCTGTCTCATACTATTTGGGGAAGTGATGAGTGAGGTTTTAAAATGCAAATGTTATGCATAAACTGTCAGAGGGAGATTATTCCCCACCAAGAAAAACATTTTTTGGAGTAGGAGCGAGAAAAAGGGTCTGTAGTTTTTTTTAAAGTTTCTGCAGCAGCAAGTTAAAAGTAAAGACTCAGAGTAGATGGGATGTCAGAAAAGTTATCACTAATGTGTTCTTTAACATTTGGAGCTATACCACTATTTTATTATTATTACAAGGTTCCCCCAGAAATTTCTTAAAAAATAAAGATAAGTGTGAAACATTGCTCGAACATATATAAAGGTTTGTACATTTACCACCTTCACAAAGCATACTTAATCATAATCCAACAATGAAACATCTGCCCAGCAGCCCAAAATACCATTTTGCCTGAGCTAGGCTCCAAGCCTCTGACAGCAACAATTCTGCCATGGCCTTCGCACACTTTAACTCAATCAACTCACAATGTTCCACCTTTGTTATTGGTGCTTATTACACAGCTGTGTTGAATACTTGGTTCTGATTAGCCAACTACACATGGCAATGACCTGCTATACTTCAATAGATCAGCGCTGTCAAAAAAGAATAAATCGTCAATCACAAAAATGGGCGGTTGCTGATGACACAGCTTTTATCACAGACTCTTACGCAATCCAGTAAGTTTCACTTCAACGTGTTTGAGGTGAGAAAAATAGAAAGGAGACGAAAACAGTGGCAGACAGAGGTTAAAAGAACGGAAAACTGTAAGCAATGACATAAAAAACAATAAGACTGAAGATGGCATAAGAAGTAAACGCATAACAGAATGTGCTATGGGTAGTGGTGTTGCAAGCCTGCTGAAAGGAAAAGAACATGTCAACAGAGCATTACATTTCAAGGCAGAAAAACTATGTCAGATGAAATGTTGTTTCATGGGGATCCTTTCACCTTATCTCACTTGACCAAAAGTAAAAAATAGAAGGCTTGTACTATCAATATTTAGCTAAAATGGTGGCACAAGGTGGAAGTTTTCGTTCAGGGTTAAATTCTGCCATGACAAACCAGTGAACTCACTCACTATACATGATCCTTTACTTCATTGACATAGTCACATGAATAGGTACGAGGTACAAACTGCAAACAGCACAACTTCAACTCCCTGCCTGACTAGTCTTCCTGCCCACTTACACCTCTCCTAAGTTGTCCTATGAGTTAACTCATCATCATCATGCTTAGCAACACATTTATAATTGGAGGGGAAAGTAAGGGAGTGTGAAGTAAAGGTGTGAATAATGTCAGTTGATGTGGAGAAAGAATGGCAGTAAAGGGCAGGATGACTAATTATCAAGCATCACCTCTTCTGGCTTCCTTTATGTGTTGACAACAGTGAGAGGGAGAGGTCAATAGGCAAGAAGTAAATAAAAAAAAAAGAATTATGGGGAACAATGAGCAGTGGTGCAGAGATCGTGAGATGATAAATAAATTGCAGCAGAGGGAGAAAAGAAGGGAATGTGACTCAATTTCCAGTTTACCGTCGAGTGAAGGTGTTACAATCAATGACAAACTTTACTTTTGCATACATTTCTGACAATGTGAGGAGATATGTTGTCTTAATATTATAAGTTCACATTATGATCGTTCATGTTGTATGAGAGGATGAGTGGGGAAGATGATGAGCTAGCAAGCCTACTATAAGATTTTTATCAAGCATTAATATACATAATATATATAATATATAAATAATTTCTTCTCGTGTATTTTTTTTTTAATTACACAGTTATAGATTTTCAAAAAGTACTGCTTATCTATCACTGTAATAAATTAAAATGTCAAGATGGAGGTGACACAGAGAGAGCTTTGCAAATAAGACAGTGTATTTGAGGTCAAATGAAAGGTGTGTGTGTGTGGGGGGGGGGGGGCTATAGGAGCAAGGATAAGGGGAAGAATGGCAGAAGGGAGCTATAGATATAGTGTCATGAAAGATTTCAAGTGAAGAATGAGCCAAAAGGCTTTTCTTCTATCCAGTGAACACGATGGAGGAGTTTAGACAGGATTATTCTCTATCAGATCCCATTACACAGGCTCTACTTCAGGAGGTCCCTTCACTGTTTTTCTTCTTACAAAGACCGTGTGATGGTGAAGGTGTTCATCATCATGGACAGTCGGACACACACTTATTTTTCAGAAAAAAAACTTTGACATTACTTGCAACATAAAAGCCTATTAATTGATTAGATAGTTTACGCTGGAAGTTAAATCATCTAAAGTTGGTAATAATGCAAAATAGATTATGCAAGTGGAAATAAGAGCCAATAGAAAGACAATACTGGGTGATATTTGATTTGTTTCCCTACCTTTTATCAGTAAGAAACAAAGAAAATGAAAGGTATAGAAAACAATCTATAGAACATTCAAGCTTAGAGGAGATCACAAAAGCCATATCAACAAGTCCAGTTTACAATATATTTTCAAAGTTTAATTGGTTGAATGGATTGATTATTTCTAACGAGAAATTGTTCTTTTTAAACATCACACAATTGTGTATGTCTTGTTTGTCTAACAACAGATATGCATAGACATACATACAATTTTACAGTCGTAGATTGACAAAGTTCAAAAAAATCAGAAGCCTTAGTATAAACCTGATGTGGAATCTTGAGCGGTTTTTCCACTCTGCTCCTCTTTGTGGCTTAAAAAGCACTTGGCTGTATAATTATCTGTCATCTTCAATAGCAGACGGCATATTTGAACGCTGTATACTTTTCAAATTTAACAGAAAGTGTTTGCATTTTTGGCATTTATCTGTCACTCTTTTTCTGAGAAACTTGTGCTGAGTGCAGCAGGGGGAATACATTATCTAGGAGCAACAACACTGTAGATAACTAATCCTGGTGAGAGAGGCGTTTTTTCACTCATATTTGAGTGGAAAAAATATGAGTACGAAATGTCTAATCGAAAGAGGTACATATAAAGCTTAGCTGTATTTTCTCAGTTCATTGTGGAGTTTCAAACAAGAATTTTTGTGCCTCAACTAAATTATTGTAGTCCACTCTTTATATTACATTACTCTTATGTTGTAGATACTGTACAGTTTGTGCTCGTTTATCGAAGCAACAGAACAAAGAAGGTCATTAGAGAACAACAGAAGGGCTCTCACTCATTTCAAGTTTGTATGAGGTCATACGAATAGAAGCTGTCACTCAAACATTGGTTGTTTCAAACTAAATAAAAGGCTTAAGGGCACTCGAAAGCTGGATTCACTTATAGTTGGACAAAATCAATCTGTAATTTAAAAGAAGCAACCAAAGGATGTAATTTCTGCTTTCATTAAATCTATCAGATAAAAATGTTAGCGTTTAGACAGAGCTAATTTATAAGACATCTGTAGTCAGAGTTTTTTTTTCATGCATGTCTAGTAATCATTGTCATTGGCAGGGTGGGGCAGTGTTGCCTCACGGCATTAAGGTTCCTGGTTCAAATCCCTCCCCTACAGGACCATACTATGTGGAGTTTGCATGTTCTCCCCGTGCATGCGTGGTTCCTTTGTAGTACTCCGGCTTCCTTCCACAGTCCGAAGACATGCTTATGTTATCTAGTGATTCTAAAATTGCCCGAAGGTGTGAATGTAAGTGGCTGCTTGTCTGTTTCGATTCGTCAGTGCTGTGATTTACTGGCAGACATTTACTGGGTCAATGCAGCACTTATGATGATCGTCCAACTAAAAGTATTTTTTATTATTAAATCATGGTTTGAAACAAAATTTGAGCCACGCATCAGTCATCTCTCGTGTGTTGTAGGGCACAGCTGCAGAGAAAGTTATCTTAATTTATACTTAGCCATGGCCATCATCATTATCATTAACTAAATGGAGGGAGCTAATTGACAGAATCTGTCTCTGCTTTCTGAAAAAGACTGCAGCAAAATCAGCAGCGTCATGAGATGCAGAAACATATATTTCGTGAAGTTGGTATGTGTCAGGAAAAATAGATGGTCTGTTTGCGTTTTTGTGTTGGGGGTGTGAATGCAGTTTTCTTGTAGCTGTGTCTGCTTGTAGATGGATTGGGGGGGGGGAAACTTTAGCTCTCACAAGCCATCAACAGCGGTCAAAGCGGAGCAGGCGAAGCAGAGCAGGACAGCAGTCATGTAGGACATGAACTGCTGAACCTTGCCAGAAACATCTCTACCACTGCAGGAGGAAGGGCAGGAGGAGGAGCGTGTCCTTGATATGGCTTTGGCATGCTGGTTGCACAGTATGACAGCTACACACTCAATGTCTCCTTTTCAAATGCTTTATACTTGACCATTTCTCCTCTTTTATCTGTCTCTTATGGTCTATAAGTCTCTTTGTGCCCTTCCTTCCATTCATCTTCTCCAGGTTCTCTCTGTCATTTGTAACATCTATCCATCAAGTCCACTAACTGACCTCTGCAAACCACTCACTAATAGCTGAATCCTCTGCAGGTTCCCATCAGGAGATTATTCATGTCAAAGGAAAAATCATTCTAAACACAATAAAACAACAACTCAGAAAAGGAGCAATACAAACTATACTAATGTTTATTCTTAAATACATGCCGCATGAAACCATGCTCTGACCGGATGCATTCTTTATCATATTCTGCCCAGGCTCAAAATCATACACAGATTCATACATAATTTTGACACATACTTGGCCCACTTGTGTTAACTGACTCACAGATCCACAATCATTCATTCTAAAAGGCAGAGCAGCCCTCTTCTCAGCAGTCTATCATTTCATTGATCCAAAGAAGTGGGGCAGAAAGGAATAGGACTTAACATGCTGAGGTGAGACTGTTTGCTGCTAATACCGAGAAGACCTCGGAACTCGCATTTCAATATTTGGAATCTTCCACTAATGTTAAAATAAGAATAATGTGATATTTTCAGTGACTATCAATAATGTTTTTTTACATCCTATTTTTTTTTTTCTTTTTTCTAATTTTGCATACTTGGATATCTTGTTAACAACCATTGGAAGGGTGAGCTTCTCAGTGAACACAAACTTTTATGTCTTTATGGGTCCACTGGTGTGCAGATATACACTTTTCCAACTACTTTAAATGGTGTTAGAGCCAACGTGCTTTTCGACTCTTAGTTCCTTTTAGTGCTCTAGCAGTTTCTCAGACAGTGTCAGAAAGGATTAATAATTAGTTCTTGTCTGAGGGCCAGCAAAAGGGAAAACAGGATTGTTGCAAACTATAACTGAGGATAGTTAGAACCAGTCTGAAACTTGTTGGACATGGAAATAGCTCACTCCAGCTACAATGTTCTCTCTATAAGAGACGTTAAGGTGTCTTCTTGTTTTGGTTTGTTATCAATAAAGCTAATTAGACTAGGGATGTTCTGAGAAGCAAATTTCAAATTCAGTGAAAAGTAAATTTAAATTCAGAATAGTCGACTGATCTAAAGAACGGATAGATATTCTACACCACTTTTAAAACTTACAATTATTTAGATTGTATACTCTTCCACACATTACGCTGCCATCATTTCCACCAAGAATCATCTGTGGCTTAATTGCACATTTCCTGCTTCATGGATCTGCATTCCATTGACCTTAAAGGCATTGGTCTTCATCTCCTCCCCCTTATTTCATCTGAAAGCTCTTGGAGCTGGCTGTACATTACACCAGCAAAGCTGCAGGAACGCAGAGAAGTTCTTTATGTGAATACATTTTTTTCTACAAATGACAAGGCCATAAAATATGACTTTGACACACGCACATGCTTGTGTGTATACAGAACATTGTTCACACACAAAATCATTCTGAGAGAAAGAAACTGCTGGCTGTCACTTGAGCTGCTGAGATGTGAGGTAAGTGTGTCATTTCTATCACGCCTCACTGTACGTAAATGACAGCCCACGTCAATCAAGTCAGGAGGGTTAAAAAGACAGAGAGGAGGGAGGAGGGAGGAGCGAGGGCATAAAGCTGGGGAAAGGGGGAGGGCTGACAGAATTGGTCAGTGCATTTTAATGTCAATTAAAAAGCAGCACCATGACAGGAAACTCTCCATAAAGCCAGGGAGCTGTGACGAAGTGACTAATAGCAAGGAGAGAGCAACGCCTCCCCTTCTTTCTCTTGGCTCCATCTCATGTGTGCCCTTCTCCTTTGGTAATTTCCCCTCCGGCTTTCTCATTCTTTCTCCATTTTCACCTCATGTTACGACTAATTTATTTTCTTCAGAGACTCCTCTTGACCCTTTTGTTCTCTGTAATTTCTCCTCCAACCCCCAAGGCCAAAACTGAGCAGAACATGGACATGGATGCAACCTTCATATAAGTCATGCTAATGGCTGTGCCTCCTCTTGACCCCCTCACCTCACCTTTCAGGTCCATTTAGAAGAACCAAATGCCAACTTTAATTTACATGGAGCCCATTAGCTTCCCTCCAGTAACTCAAATAAGGGAAGTAAGGCACAGAATGACCAAATGTACAAAGAGTGTATAAAGATTTCACAATTTTATAGATGGAATCAATGTCTCAGGCAGGAAGTGAAGAAACCTCTGCTCTCAGCCTCGAACTGCAAACACAAACACTAAATTTTTTTTTATTTTTTTTTAATTCAACATGCAAGTATGTTCAAATACGATTCAGCATTTCAGCATATTCTCCACCCTGCTCTAAGTTGTTTTAAATATATTCAGTAAAATGATTAATATAGGTGCTCATCTGTGGTCGGAAAAGGTTCAATAAAATTTTACAGATCTTTCTCATCATGTTATCAGCTGTTTAAAGATGTGATGCAAGTCCACACTAAATAAGCAAATTTAGGCTTATTTATTTTCTTCAAGGTCATATAAACAGACATTGACATAGCATAGCATATAGGCAGCAATCTACTTTAATTTCCAATGGATTCGGTCTGAACACAACAGCAACTGTCCTAAGGTAGCATGACAAAAACAAAATCAGATTACATAATTTACATATTAAGCAAGACTACATTTCTGTTGGGCAGTGGGCCCATCAGAGAATAAACCTTCATAGAGGCAAATAAGGTGGTGAACAAACATCTGGTATTCAAAGGACTGTGCAAACATTACATTGTGTGCTAGAGATACACACTTAACATGCGTGAGTCCACAAAACTACACACCAGCCAAAGACTCAGCCAGATCAAGCTAAAGTATAATCTCAAAAAGGAAAGTTACCATTTGTCACAGATGTGTCAGATAATCTGAACAACACACTAACACAGTATTGAGGGTTCCTGCATTATTTCCTGTTAAGGCCAGAAAACCACTTTGGCCAGATCAGAAGGCATGACAACAAAATAAAGAGACACAATCTTATAGAGATAATCAGAAAAAGAGCCGGCAGTGTTTCTCAAGCTCAAACAGGTACAGACACACAAGTGGTGATCTCAAAGCTGGGGATGTATCAGACTGCGGCTGAACTCATTTCATGCCTTTATCGCCCTCAGTGCAACAAGAGATATGACAACAGGTCACTGTGGAAAAAGCAACATGCTCCCATGCCACAACAACTACAGAGCACACAGAATGAAGAGATGATTGGTTGGTCATAAGGTAGTTCTCTCTGGTGTTCAGGTGAATATTAGATTACTGCTGAGCATTCTCAATAAATAAATCATGTGCATTGATGTTCAATAATACATTATAAACACAATTATATAAACAATTAAAGGCCAAGATAAAAACCTCACTTTGACCTGCATGATGAAGACCAAGCCAAGTATTTCTCAGTGATGAAACAAACTAGATCCGTTGCCAATGATGTATTTGCCCACTATAACAGAATGTGTCTCAGCAGGCCAAAGAGCAATGTAACCACCACCAACACTGATATGTTTCTTGATGTATTTCAGTGAACTTTATAGGTACATGCTTTTATTTGTTTCCCCTAAATATCTATGCACTTTAAAGCTCTACACCCACAAGGGTATTTGCATAATACCTCACATTTACAATTTCCAACACCACATTTACTTGGTATCCCTGTCTTTTGGTTTTCAGTCGGTTATCACTCAATGACAGTTCCTTAAATGATGGGTCACTATACATATACTAACAATCCCTTATCCACCAGATGGTTAATCAGCATAGAAAGCTAATAGATGGCCCTCTGGGCCAATCAGTCACATGGCAACTAACATTCCCAGCTTTCAATCACTGCCACATGTAATGGAAGGAGGAGCGCTGCAAATGGCCAAATAGAAAGTGATTTAATAGAAACTCGGCCTCCCACTCTGTTGCAGCGCACATCAAAGCAAAGCTTTATAGTTCCATGTCTGTTTACAGCACAATTACCAAAAGATTTATGCCAACGCTGTCCCTCAGCTTTGCCTTGAGTGCAGAGTTTCCACACAGTTGGGCGTCCTTGCAGAAGCGCCTGCTGCCCGCACACCTGGCAAAGCAGGGAAAACAGCTGAGAAAGGCATATGCAGCAGTTACTGGACAGCCTCCACAAATGTTTGTCTTGGGACAGGCAGTAAACAATGGAGTTACACACTATGTTACTCACTTTGCTTAATCGGCATACTAGTACACATAGATGGTGTTGGGTGGACACGGATTAGGATGTATTTTAAATGTTTAAATTTGCACCCATTTGCCAAGAGCATGGGTGCTTCAGCAACCACTGTTGACGAGGGAAAAACATACGCAAAGTGTATAAAGTTAACTATTTTGTTTTAACATAACATTTTTGTTTTTTAAAACATTATAACAACATAATTTGCAGTTCCTTATGGAAAAAAAATATTAAGAGTTATGTGTTATATGACACAATAATACACAACTTTTGTTGCACACAAAGTTGCACACAACGGCGCGCAAAGCTACGTTAGGCATCTCTTACACTTTGTAAAATAAGTAAGAATATAGAACTGAACAAAGGCTTTATAACTGGTTGATTGTTTGTGCAAGTTATGAATAGTTCAGGAGGTAGTTCTTAAAAAGAATGAGAGCTAAAAAAAAAAAAGTGTTCAAAAAGTATGAGTAGTGTTAGGGAAAAGGTCCCACACAGGGAAGTTCCACAAGGAAGTTTAGTCACATAGGGGCTGCTATATCTTGTTTGGGGGATTTTGTATACAGAGGGGAGGGGGGACAGCGGGTGTGTATTGTAACTAATGTCTTGTGTCCTGCCTGTCTGTATACTGCTACTGGATGCCTTGAATTTCCCTCGGGATCAATAAAGTATCTATCTATCTATCTATCTATCTAGTTCCAGTGTGGCACCATTGTCTGATGGGGAAGATCCAAGCCATATATCAACTAGCAGCATATCTTGACCCATTTGATCCAAAATGTAAATGTTAATAAGACTGCCTGTGTACACCTCCAAAGATTTTGCATACCTATAATCATCATCTTCCTCACTTGAAGCCATCTACAGCATCTACTTGCGATCAAAGCCACGTGTTACAGTTAGATCTGTTAGGGTTGCAACCGCACACAATAGTTGCCAAGAGCGTTCAAAAAGGGACCGCTTTGTTATTCAAGAGAGCCAAGAACTGAGGGAGTTCTGAGGCTTGGTAGAGGATAATAGCAGGATGATTTGGCTCTAAAGGAAAGGGAACACTATGAATCTTGTCTTTTATCTTGATCATGCTTTTGAATAGTTATATATTGTGCATGTAGTCTCATAAAATATCCACCAACTACTCTTATGATTCATGTATAAGTTTCAGTGGGGTTTTCTTTCTTTTGTTGTGTTTTTGAAGAAAGAAGGTCAAAATTCTCTTATTCCAACATCTGCATTATACATTTGACTATTTCCAGTTCTTTTACTTCACTGTTAGGGTAATTTATTTTCTTTTTTGGTTATGGATAAAGCAATACGATTGAAAGAGATCATCTTGGCTTTTGGGAATCATTGATTGACATTTTAGACATGTTATAGCTCAAACCACTAATCAATATCCTTATAAAATAATCGACCGAAAATCTCAATCTCTTGCACCAGCTTTTATTAGTTAATTAATCATTCATGTCCTATTATTGGCTCCAACATAAAGATCCTCTAACAGGTTTGTCCAGATACAGGAGTAATTGAACGTATGATATAAAAAGCCCATGAAGATATTCATCTAATTATTTAAAATAGAATAAAATAAACAGTATGGATAAGGTTTAAAGCAAACTAAAAAAAAACTCCTCTCCTAAAATGAAAAGCCTCGAAAGGTATACATCTTCATACGTCTTTTGCATACACCTACTTTCTCTCTCACAGCCATGTTGATAATTAAGTGCCAATCTTTATAACTGATACACAACGTCCTCTTGCTTATTGAAAACACACTGTGAAGGAAGTTTACACATTGGCACGAAACAGCCAACGGAACTATGAGTATAGATTTAGGTGGATTTAGGTGGGTTTGGAAAGTCACCCACTTAGCAAAGCCTTTTCATAGCATGCAAGGCTCTCATCTATGTGTAATTCTGGGTAATTTACATTTATGACGGGGGTAAGACAGACGAGAAATTCTGTCAAATTGTGGAAGTGTGGTGAAGAAATGGGCAAATTACCACCAGCCATCGCAGCCAACTGGGCCACTTAATTGCCACATGTGGCCCACAAATATATGCTATCTGTCCTAATCAAGACTAAAAACCTCAGTCTAAAGCTGCCTTAGGGGTCTGAACCTTACATTGAATGTGCAAATTATTCTTTATTTCTCAGACTGTGATTTTTTCTTTCCTTTCTCGTCAACCAGAAAAGAAAAGCACAGCACACCACAGTCCCAGTCAATTCCACCGTGGCTTAGCCATATATCATATTTTGAGTGTATGGATTTCTAATATCTCGCTACAGCAACCAAGATGATGTAACAGATATGGCCGCTGAGCACACATCAAATAGATTCATTGAAGATATTCAATATGGCTCCCAAGAGACATTGATCACATTATTAAAATAGATAACCTCCAATACCTTGAATAATGCTATGAAATATCAAAAGTACTGCTGGGGGTAATTAGGGGTGGAATGACCTCCATTAATGACCACTTGAAGAAGAAAGGAATAGGAGTAAGATGTTCTAGCTCGTTAATGGGATTTTCCCTCTGCTGCAATTTTGAATGTCCATTGACTCAAACACTGAGTTTACAATTGGATAAAAGAGCTTTCTCAGAACACATGTGGCATAAGTTCCCCAGTAGTAGCAAAATCAAAGCATAAAGATAAGCTGTGGCTGGAAGTCCTTTGCTGGGTATTTGATTTGCAGTAGACGACCGGTCTGATCAAAAGAGTCTGCAGCAAACAAATAAAAATAAAAAATTGTTTCAAGTCATTAAATAATATGACTTCAGACGTTCTAACCAACAGAAAAAGTCACAACAAATCAATATACCCGCCAAACTGCCTAATTCTACCCTTCGGACTTCTAAACATTAAATCTGCTTTGATGTAGCCAAACTCCATGTTTGCCTTTGCCTTGCTTGAAATGCATGGTTCGGAGTTCAAAAAGACACACACAACCAAAGTGAATAGTGAAAACACTGGGTCAACATCTTCCAGAGCTTTCCAACAAAAATACTTTGTTTGATCATAACACAATAGTAATAGATTCTGTCTGATACCAATGTCAAAAACATGGCTGCATTACATCATTCCAGACCAAATATGCTCAATAAAAATGGGCCTGCCAGAAAGGCTATCTCCTGGGTACCTACCCTCTAGGCTCGGGTCCAGTAGGAAAGCAAAAGTCCTCAAAATTCCGTCATATCCATCAATATGCAATAATCCCCACTACAGGCAATAAAACACATTACACTGTATTTTTGTCATACAGGTGATGTAGGTGAAGTAAAAAAATACTTTACACATCACCTTCTTTACTGGGCTACTGTGTTACTGTGGCTCAGTGGGTAGAGTCATCGTCCCTCAAACGGAAAATCGAGGGTTCGATCTTCCGGTTGGACACATGCGAGCAACATGTCTGATGTGTCCTTGGGCAAGACACTTAACCCTGAATTGCTCCCCTTGCTCTGTCAGGGTGTATGCAGTTCGCTGCTCCTGTGGCCGAACGTTTGGTGCGCTAATTGCCCCAGAGGGATAAATAGAGTTTTGAAAAAAAAAAATCACCTGACACTCTACACCTTAGAGTTGCTGTAGCTCAGTCAGATTGTGGAGTATGAACAAAAACTGGGAAATGAAGACATGATGGGGGATTTCAGAGTGCAGACAAATCCCAAGGAACGAGCAGGATTTAAACCAAAGTTTCTGTTGCGGCTGAGGCGCAGCAGAGCACATGGCGCCAAGGGATGATGCACCAATGAGGCATATGAAAAGAAAATGATTGGGTTTGCTGAGTCAGCGACAAAGCACTCAATCTGTGTTTGCTCTTTGGAGGTTAGCTGAAGAGTATTTGTACAAAAGTCACACTTGCGCTTAGGCTCATTTGCCCAATATTTTGTTTCATGTAAGGCAGTGCCAACCCTCCGAGCTATGGTAGGTAGAGTAGAGGGTAGAGGCAATCTAGGTTGCTTATTGTTCTATATGAATAACTTGAGGCTCTTCCTTAGTGTGGAGGAAAAGTGAGGCTAGGATTGAAATTGATTTTTAGAATTATAAACGTTTTGGCAGGATCAATGTTTTAATAATATCAATGTGTCCTATCATAGAGATTGGCATACAGCTCCACATTTCTTACGATTCTTCTACCTCCTTTATCAGAGGCTCATAATTTATCATATTTTGTTGATATTATGGAGCTAGTGGGTTTTGCAGGCCCATGTCAGGGGGTGTTGCAAGCTATCTTACTTTTTCCTACTTTTCCCCCCTTATTTCTTTGACTTTAATGCTTTTATAGTTGTCCTGACAGCGTTGGTTTAGCTGCTTCCACCCTGGTTTTAAGCATGCATGCTCTGCCTGACAGCTCAAGTTGGCGCACAGCAGGGACGGTTTGAGTTTCGGGGGCTGCTCACAATGCGGCGTACTTTTTCAAAACATGGGCCTTTCAAATCTCACATCAGCTTTTACCTAGAGTCAGCACCAGCGAAGGTGGAGAGACAGGATGCGACACAGAAAGAGAGAAAAAGAAGGAAGGGCTGATGGGAGGGCAGGAAAGACACTGTCACAGCGGGAGGCCCTCCAAGACAGCAGACTCAGGGAGACGTGAGAGAATGAAGTGGCAGGTGTAGGGGAAAAGCAGATTAAGGGGGAAAAAAACTCTCCCGTCTGTCTTTTATTGAATAAAAAATACAAGACAGACACATGTGAAGTTATGTCCTTGGTATTTGCAGACATGAAATGTTGAGCTCACCTGCCACATCCTGACTCGTTGTTTTTCACACAAAATAGTCACTTCAGCAGGTCATGCATTGCCCTTGGGTGAATCTGGTTGCTGCTGAGTGCATTAATGTATTTGTGTTTGCTTTTTAAAAGAGCTCATGCTATGTTAAAAAAAAATCTCACAGTCACTTCTCTCAGGGACATAATTGCAATTGAAGAAGAGGAGAGGGTTGGGGTTTTTTTAAGAGGGAAGGAAAAAAAATAAAGATGCCACAAAGATGCAAGAAAGTAATTAGATAAAAATTGAAAGAATACGGGGAAGGAGTACACCAAACTCACTTTCCAAACTCCCACTGGGGGATGATGTTAGTGGGAACTCCATTAGCCACGATTAAAAAGCCATCTCACTAACAGCTTGGGAACCTAAATAATCACCGGGTCCTGTTTCATGGATGCCTCCCTCCCATTTTCTGATAAGCCATGAGTGTTGTTGCTTTCACCTTCTGCTCCCTAAAGGACCCTGTAATCACCATTATGTGTAGGGAGGACTTACAGTAGGAGGAATACTGGTCAAGGAGTCAAGCAGTTTGCTTTTTTCACTGAGACTCACTAAACCTCATAAGAGACAAGCCCACACGCTTCACACCAATCTTCTTCTCTACTTTACCTCAGGGGATTTTTCTGCAAAATTTGCCCTCATTGTGTGCCTGCAGGATTGGTAAATTAAAAAAAAAAAAAAGATCTTTGCAACATGCTACTTCTTTGCAACTTATTACCAGTACCTTGTGAAACGATACACCAGTCCTATACACACAGAAAGACTAGAGCTGAACGATTGTCTTTATTTTTTCCCCTTTTGCCTCAATCTAAATGAAGACTTGGTGGGTGGAGATGCTTGCATCCAACTAAATGACAAGCTGCTAATCCCACAAATTTTCAGTGTGAATGTTGTTAAGTTTACGCTTGACATTTAAAACCTCTTACGCCAACAACATGGTTATTACTGCTACAGAAACTATAAAAAAAGGTTATTTTGTTGTGAAGACAAGTATGTTTTTAATCCTTTGACTTCCACACCAAGAAACACATTTGCAAAAAAATGAGTGTGATAAAATTGTGTTCCTGCCCTGATGTAGCAACATTTCAGGTTTTATTTTTACGATTACCCAATCAGGAAGCAGATGCAGGTCAACCAATCAACTTTCCCGCTTAGGGTTATTCTGGTTTTTAATTCATTTCTTTCATTTCTGCGACAAAATATTGAGTGTTTTTTTTATATAAAAACATCATAGAGTAGACTAAATTAAAAAATGGAAATTTATCCTCTGATGCAGTATTATGACAGCTGAGCAGAGGAGATCTCTGCTGTCATCTTTTCAGATTGTTGTCGAGTAGCAGCACACAGAAACTGTGTACAGGAATTTTAACTGACAGAAAAACAACTTGTGGGCATCAATGCAGAGAAATGTAAAACAAATGATGTATTTGAATTTCAAGAAGCAGCAATACCGAAAGATATAGTAAATAAAGTGCACTTCTTGTTGCAACATCTGATACGACAACGTTGGAAATTCTCTATCAGAATTTTAGGGTCGCCTTGCAAGAGATTTGCAGTGATTCAGTATGTCATTTTATCAGATGTCTGGCCTTCATTTTCAACATAAATAATCCTTGTAACAATTGTTTTTCCATGGCTTAGTGCTTGCCATAAAAGCAGGTAAGCCTTATGTTCTATACACAATGAATATACCTGATGTATGGTGAAATCATCTTCAAACCATGGCCTAGATACCTAAGAAATTGCATAGACATCCAAGTACAGTAAAAGAGAAGATGTTAACATGTGACTCTTGCTAATTTACGTCAATCAACTGCTTGCTGGGTTGATTAAATTAAACAAACAGGAAGTCCATGCCCTTCCAAAACTGACAGACTTATTCAACCTGTCTCCTTTAACCTGTCTCTTGTCCTATATGCTTCTCATTCTCCAACCTGCCCATGACTAGATGCTGAAATATATGTATATGTATATGTATGCAATGAGCGGAAATGGGAAAGCAAGAAAACTCTCAAATGTCTAATTTATCTGATTGTCAGGCATCTCCTCTGTTGGTCCTGTAGACAGTCACCAAGGGACTCCATGTCATTTAGAGGTGAGAGCAGTATGAGCCAACCACAGAAAATATTGCCTTTATCCAATGGATGTGACATGATTGACAGCCTTGAATTGCTTTGCCCATGACCTTGGTGGAATGGGGCTCAGACTTAAGTTAGCATTTTGTGTCGATGTGAAACTGTTGCCCTGCAGTCAAGTGCCTCCTTGTTTGTGTGGGCTTTGTATTTCTCGACAGAAGTATAAAGAGTGTTGGGAGACTGAAATGTTTTATGTAGAATGAACATGAATGGCAGATTTAACATTTATATACTAGAATCCAGGATAAATCTTAAATCTAAGTCATTCCTTTAGCCACTCTTCCATTTTAATTCTGGTTTGTTTCCAATATTATTCGGGATAAACTAAGTGATCCCTATCAGGTGAATTGTAAATGATAAATAAGTAACCAGTTGCTGATGCTGTTGTTCTATTTGAATATATCAGGTAATTTTGACAAATGTACATCAAGGTAGCATCTCTCAAAATATCATAGAGATGTGGGGTTTATGTAAATATAAGACAAACTCTAAAGCACTGTTGAAATTAAATTAAAGTAAATTGATGATTCAAACAAACTGTTGCCAGTTCATGTTATGTCAATATTTTCCCTTCTAGTCCTACCAGGAATGAAAATTGCAGTCAATTATGTTTAGATTGTAACTGAAATACCAAGAGAGTAAGTGTTCTGAGAGTCTTTATCACGCATTGTATTGGTGATAAGAAGTTCAACTTTACAAAATTGTTAAAGCATTTAAATGACATGATAAAACTCCTGAGGGAGATAACTCCTCGAGCCTCCAAGAAAGGCTCTTATTGAAGAATTATTGGCAAAATTTGGTCAATTTCATGGATTTCTCCCAACACAAAACTCTTTCATGGCAGTGTTTGCCGTGTTCTTGATTTCGCATCTAAGGTCATCAGAGGTATTCCAACAGCACAGACACATGGATAACTGAGCTGTCTGCATATTCTTTCTCAATAAAAATCAAACATTCTGATTTGACAGAGAATGTGCAGTGAAGGCCTGGGAGTTTCTACAGTTAGAAATAGGCTTAAATTACTGGAAGATACATTTTAAAAATAGAAAAATAGACGATATTTGAATGGACGCTGTAAGATTGTGTTTTATCATGTTAAAATGAGTCGAAATTGTAAATAATAATAAAATTGTAAATAAAAACAATTGTTTTTTTTCATGGAATAAAAAGGTTGATTTAATCTGGCTAGCATCACAATTTGAAATATTTTCTCTAACATTGTCAAAAGAGTTTTTTGAGTATTCTATGAAGTTTTGATTTAAACAATCACGATTTATATTTGGGTTATGTTTAAGAAAAATGATTTAATCACTACAGTGTGCTTCTCATCAACTTGAATGTTTCCTTTCGAGGGTTGCAGCTGCATCTTATTATGTACAGTATATTTAATTCTCAAAAGGGGGCTCAGCACATCTTTAAATAGTGTTTCTAATCTCTGCAAGAGAAAATGTTGGCTGTGAAAGACAAGCAGTCTCGAGGTCTACTGACAATTTTCTGGGTTTCTGGAGTTCTACTAGATTTGTTTGAGTTACTGCCTTCTCCCCTCCTCACCCTCACAGTGCGTTTTCCTCTCCTTTTTTCTTTCACCTTATCTCTCTACACAGAAAAAACACAGACACACTAAAAACATGTATGCCTGTGGTGCAATGAAACAGCTATCCTTTGGAGAGTAAGTCCCAATGGCCTCAGCCAAGTGTGTGTGGGCTGAAGAGGTGAAAGTAATCTAATGGTGTTCTGAGCAGACACGACACACACACTCAATGTAAGTCCTATCATTGCACCCATATTGTGGCATATGGGCCTTTCCAGGGAACACCATTGCTCCAAAGGGGGTGAATATATCGAAAATGAGTTGAGCACCCTCCTAGATGGGGGTCAGTGAATTCCCGTGCAATTTTATGTCAGTTTCTCTAAGGGGTCAGTAATTGAGCGTCAGAAATTTGAGGAATTGCCACAAGCCGAAACAAAGTCACAAAACGACTTTATTTTCTCAGTTATATATGAACAGGGGAAAAGCCAACTGGGAACAGATGAGAGGGCCAGAAGGTGGTTTTATGTCTCTCCATGTTTGCAAAAAGCACAAAACAAGTCTGCTTATGTGTGTGGTCTGGCAGTTGTTCGGAGGCAGTAATTTCCCTTGTCATATATATTTGTGTTTGCAAAGATCCTCTCGCTGGTCCCTGAGCTGGTTTCGTAATACAGAAAGCATCTCCCAACACTCTGCTGCAGCTTGGCTGCAAAGTGCATCCTGTTTTTATCTTCAAGGACAAGGTGACCTCAAGTCGATGACATTAAAAAAGGGAGACATTGAAAGCATCTGATCTTCAGGGGATATTAAACAAGACAAATGGGCCTCCTCCCATCAACTTACATACATATATAGCAACAAAGAATAGTGTTTGATGTGAGACTATTGGAAAACTTGCACTTGTTGGCCGTGACTCTGAAGGACATTTTGGTGAAGTCTTTGCGATGGATTTCACAGAGCCTTCTTTAAAACACCAAAAGACTGTTTCTGTTTCTCTATTTTAGCATTATTTGACTGGATTTGTAAATGGTGAAAGTAATCTGTTTTTTTTAAGGGACTTAAAGATTGCAGGTTATTGAAAATGATTCAAGATAAAGTCATCAACTGAATAAATCACATGTCTCATTGTAAATCTCAGGAATATCCTCCGACAGCTAAAGTGGAATCCACAATGGCCAATTGCTACACAACTCCAGACATAAAAGAAATAATATCATCACAGCATGAAACGATTTATCATACCGAAATCAGAAGATCTAATCAAAGTTAGAAAGTAGATTTATTTTGCCAAGTGAGCCTTGGCAAAAAGATGCATTTTCAGATTCACTATTTTCACTTATCCCCTTTTTTAAAGGAACAATTTAATTTGACTTTATCCATCCCTGGGCATGCTGATATATTCATAGAAAACAATAAGGGTTCTTCCACATGCATACAATGTGAATCTTGGCTATTTCTTTTCTTTGGCTTTGCAGTATCAACAGAATTATTATCTGTGTCTGTATTAAAATTCATGAGGACAGATAAGAAGAAGCTGTTATTAGTGTGGGATTCTGAAGCTGGTAATTTTTTGAGGGAAAGTCAAAATACTTCCAGGAGCACTTTCTTGGATCCTTTTAGAGGTCACAAAAGTTTAGTCAGGAAGGTTTTTTAGCCTACTTCCATAACTTTAAACGGATTAGATAGGCCTTACAAGTGAACCCTTATTTAAAACATTTGACCTTCCATTTCAGATTAAATAAATCACTCCAAATTGTGTGCAGCTTTAAATTGCCACAAACTTTAAACAGACTTTACAGCCGACATGCAGTGGCTTGCAAGAAATTAGATTTTTCATCTAAATTCTGAAAAAAAAAAATATGGATGAGTAGTACTGAGTCAAAAACGTACTTAACTTTTGTGATTGCTAGCAAGAAGCCATGATGACATTTTGCTCTCCTAAAGAAAACTCTCCCACATTACTGTGTTGTGCCGTCCAGTCCCACTGGTAATACCAAACCTGTCGTTTCTTAAAAATTAGAGTTATATTTTGAATAAAGGGGTGGAGATCACGATTTTTTTGTCTGATTAATCTATGAATCAAAAACATGATTGGCCAATGAGTCAATTACTAAAACAACTGTTAGTTGCAGCCCTAATTCATTGTTAATTCATCTCATTTTCCTGACATAATATTAATAAATAAATGTTGTCTATTCAGAACACACAAATAACTAGAAAATCATTGTTTTTGAGCACAGCGTCTAGATTTGGATTTACTTATTTGTTTCATGTTTTATAGGGACAGTTGATAGGGCAGTATTGAAAGCTTTTTCACTTTTTCATTTCCCAGTATTAGACTTTGCAGTACCTATGCATCTAATTTTGTAACAACTCATATGAATAATCAGCCATCAAGTAATTACAGAGAAACATCAAACATTTTTTGATGAATTTAAATGACATATGGCTGTGCTTGCCATGGTTATTCTTAAACATCAGGAAAGTGAGGTTGATTGTCCGTTAGTTTTGCAGCTGAGCATACAGTTCACAACATAACAGGTGGCTAGGTGGAGCCCAAACCAGCTCAGGGCCACAAAGCTGTGGTAGGCCGGCATTTATTTGGATAAATAGACTTTGTCGTGAAAACAATGTTCAACATTCCCCGAACAGCTGCCGAAACAAATATAATGACGATGGGAACATGTAATTGAACGTTTCAAACCAGTAATACTCAACATGTGAAAAATAACACCATTAGAGCTGGGCCAGTTGTATTTTGTTTGCTGAACTGCTTATTTAAATCATCTCATCATACTCACAAACCTTTCTTATAATCTCTCAACATTCACCATCATTTAGCTGCTTTTATAAACAGATTGATAGTGAAACATTTAGCCATCTAATGTCAAACCAGATGGCTCAGATGAGGTGCATCTTTCCTTATACATAAAAGGATGCAGTTGCTCACACTCTCAACTGTGTTGAAGTCAGATACTGACAAATCTCCAGCTAATTAATAGCTAAGACAGGAGTGGAGCGCCATAGTCCTCTCGTTTTTAAGCGTATGTCATGCTGTCACCTAAAATTTGTTTTGTGCAGAGGATTAGACTGAGTGCAGGCTTCTTGACAAGGCTTCAGGCACTTGGTTTCAAAGCACCAGCTGGTCACTTATTAGCTCTGGCATGCATTGGAAGTGCTATTGATGTACGCTTAATGGAGAAAAACAGTCTCGACATTGGAGCTTATTTTCTCAGTCCATACCCGAAGATACAACAACAGCTTCTAATACCATCAGCAAACCCATGAAACATACTTAAAGACATGTCAAAGCCAGAGAATCTAATTGATGTAAAAATGAAATAAACAGGTTGACAGGGCTTTAAAGAAAACACCTCCATTACACCTTACAATGTTGTAGTGTTAAATGCTGGTTCTTAAAAACAACCACACAACACAAAGTCAAACTCATGTAAATAAGACTTAATAAACACTCGTTCATTAAGATGTTCAGATCAAAAACTATTAAAAATAGACTAAAAAGGAGACTTTACTGGTAAATCATCACTGAACCTACCCGTGTGGGGTTGTATGCTCTTGGCAGTAGCTTAAAGAGTGATTTCACAGACAGGCAGCCAAGATGATATTTCTCTGCAGGGTAGGTGGCCTGGCTCTATGTGATGCTGTTGTGGATTGAAAGAGCGCAGCCATTTGGAAGGACCTTGATAAAAGGCTGGTGCTCTTACATATCTGAAAGATGCTGGCAGAAAGTCTTTAAGGAGACCAACATATCTCTATCTCAATCAATGTCTTCATCAGCCACTTGATATGAGGGTACCAGTCATAAAAGAGGGGACTCAACGATTCACATTCATGGCCTGAATCAAGGAGACAATCCAGGACTTGGATCACCTCAAGCATAAAAACCCTACGGCTTAGTTGTTGATAATTGGGATTATGTGCTACAATTACGCCCGAGCCAAAGTCATTCACAAAGAAAAGCAATCTGGTAATGTTGATGATTGAACTTTACAGACAAAATGTCAAAAACTCAAGTCTCCAGTCCCTCATCAGAGGCCACAAAAGCTGAGTCTCTGAGCTTTCCAATGATTAATTTACATTTCATCATGAAGCTTCTCCTGCTATGATCTACCTTATTGAGTGCTCTGGCACTCAGAGCAAAGCCAGCTGTCTCAGAAACACACCTCTCCTCAGTGTTTCCTCTAGCATTATCCCAACAGCCCCCAGGTCAAATTAAATGTATTTTATTTTCTATATAGCATGTCACACATATTAAGTCTCTTGGACAGTGGCAGAGATGGGAGACAAGGGTATACCGGTTACTAAAGCAATGTATTAGTCTTTACAACAATCAGAACTTACAGTAGATGTCTGTGTGAACAATATTGAACAATCTGTTGCGTAAGGTGTGGGTGTGTGGTAATGGGTGTTGGATTGTAGAGTCAGATCATTCAACCAAAGGTGTGTTGTCATAGTGTCTTAGAAGGGGACCCAAGATGGACTGCTGTTTGGCTTTTAAGCATGGAGGCACACCCAGGTGTGTCTCATCTTCTGACTGTCTGCTCAGAACAGGGACAGAAAGCATTCACCATTTAATTAATTACTACAAAGGGGCCGTCACAAGCTCCAGATCACAACAGAACAGAAGTCATTCAAGAATTGTCCTTTTATTACACAAACTACTGTAAATAGCCTAATGTTATTGATCATATTTACACAATGGCATTTTGATGGTGTGTGTGTGTGTGTGTGTGTGTGTGTGTGTGTGTGTGTGTGTGTGTGTGTGTGTGTGTGTGTGTGTGTGTGTGTGTGTGTGTGCGTGCAGTGTGCCCAGCAATTTTGCAAGAGGGGGAAAGAGATTCTCCTGATGGTTAACAAAGGGCAACCAAGACAAGGCAAGGTTCAATGAAACTGAACCTTCTGTTTGCTCATGACACTTTCAGCCCTGATTGTTTTGACTTATTACCCCTCAAAAACTCCTCATTTCCTGCATCCTTCAACTCCTTTCTCATCGGGTCTCATGGGCCCCACACAGTCATCTTTTATTCTCCTGAACCTTCCTATACAGCAAATCCTCTCACCCCCTGACTTCTAATTGGCTAAACTCCCATCTTTCAACCTTGGATGGCAAAGGCTGACCTGACCACTGCTAGTCCATGAGTGCACCCATACAAACAAACACACATCATGGGGTCATTAATCACAGTGCCTTGGAAACAAACTCCAAGAGTCGTTGTTGTAATGTGGTTTGAAATTGTCTTGTAAGGCACTATTACCTTGTAAAAATCAAATACACTATTAAAACACACGTACTCTCTTTATTTCTTAAATAGACATATCATTTACAAAGAAGTATTTCTAGACCTTCTTGATGTCAGAAAGATCAGACACCCCAAAAGCAGAAGCTATACAGCTGAGACCAAAACAAGGACGATGCCTGGCCACTTCATCAAATCATAGCCACTCTAACCTTGCACTATTTCCCTCTAACACCCAATCTAGTTTCTAATAAAGACCTGTGCCTGTGTAGAACAAGGATTGCTTTATCAGATCTTGTGTACTGGTAAATAACTCTAGGTTTCATTTATAACAAGATTGTCAGGGTCTCTGCGATACACCATAAGCTGACAACCTTTTCAGCTCAAGGTCATGGATTAATTTCCTTTTTCACAGCCCCCTGAGCATTCATGTATTTGTTTCACCGCTCCGTCCTAAAAGGGAGCTGGAACACATCCACACACAGTGTGTAATCAGCGTGTGTTATCTGGAGATTTCTGCAGTCTGGATCAACGGTTCAACCTTCTCTGGTGCGCTCTGGTCAAAACCATTAGATTTGCAGCCATGGAAAATTATGAACTGCTTGCAAATGTCACACCCAAGCAAAATATTGATTGCTTGGAAATGTCACATAAGACCTTACATCAGTGGACACTCGAGCCAGTTAAGTGCAGAGAATTGCTTTAAGTTTTGATATCTGATTCACCCCAAAACAGCACCACACTCTTTATTTCAGTAAACTTTCAGTAAAGAAATTTAACTAAAGGACAAAAAGCTGGACGGATAATATTTTGAGAAATGTACTGCCCTTTAGGAAGTACAGTTGTGGTTGTTAATTTCCTACGGTTCATCTGAAGGCAAAGATAAACCAAAAAGACCTCAACACTCAAGGGGGCCAGGGTCAGTACCTCAGATAGTAGAGGTGTAGTAGGATTTAAAGCTTTGATCCAACAGTACAAAAAAGGCAGAGTTAGAATTATGAAAAGGGAAAATCACTTTGATGAAACATTTTAAAATAACAAGTGAAGTGAAGTGAGTGAAGGAGGCATGAACCAAACAAGGCCTGACAGAGGTGCCGAGATCAGAGATCTAAAGGTTGGAAATTTTGTGTGCAAGCTACAGTCTAATACAGCAACAAAAGAGAAGCGCCTTTGAGCAAAGTCAAGCCTGAAGTTGCTTAGTGGTCAACAGAGAGTTATGAGTAGAGGCATGCCAAGAATTTGAAGCAGGTTGTTATTGAAAAGCAGCATTTGTTGTCAGTTAGATATTCTCAGGAGGAAAAGATTGTAAGGTCGGTTTGGAAGCAAATCAGTAACAAATCAGAATTCATTTAAAACACTCAAAAAAAGAAAAACGTGATGCAGAATACGTCCAATTCTCATGGTAGGGTCAGGGTTGGATACAGGGTCAACTCCTTAACAGTGTTGTTAAATATTTGACGTTTTGCCATCGCTGTCTTCTTCTCTATTACTGAGTTGACATGAGAGCACAGTCAGAGCAGGCCTCCCGCTGGATTCTGGGTGATTTGGCAGGTAATGAGCTCTCAACCTGACAGTCCCATAGGACTTCCCATATCACACACAAACACTCACACGCTTAGTCTCTATGAACCTATTCACACACCTCTGCTATTTGTTACAGCAGCTGCTATTCTTTCAGGTCCCAACAAGAAAAAGGTCCATCCAGCAACGTTTTAAAGGATGATAGGTGAGTCAACCCCAACCCAAGACTTAAGTTACTAAAAACAAAACATGCCTGACTATATATTGGAAACAATTAATTATCTATTACTCTAACAATGATTTTCCAATGACCATAGCTGTTTGGTCTATGTCTGTATATGCTTGGCCTTTTATATCTTAATATGATAGGACATTGGATAGAGTAGGAAACAAGGGAAGAGAATGGGAAATCACATGCAGGGAAGGAGCTGCCAGCCGTGAGACGATAGCCTCTCTACTGTACATGGTTAGCGCGCTAGCCCATTGGTTAGTGTGCTAGCCCACTGTTGACCCTGAAAACGTATTTCCTTTAGTCAGATGTGCCTTGTTTAGATTTACCAACAGCTCACAATGGGAACAAAATGCAGTTAACCCAATACTTCTAACTAAAGGGATTACTCAATTAAGAAATGTGGATTGATGTTTGCACCCATCACGATGGAGATGGCCAGTTTATTCTCTTAAAGTAGAGATCTTCAGGAGAGCATATCAAAAATTATTTAAAAATCTATGTCGCAACATTTCATAGCTTTGCCAACACAGGGCTTATATACAACTTTCTTTTAATGCATGTTATTTCACTTCACAACTTATTTATCTCCATCAAAGATGGGTAAATGTCTGACAAACTATGTGTCATTGGGCAGATCAGAAGACTTTGTCCGCCTGAAAGAAACTGAGTGTTGCATTGAAATGACTCTAAATAGCCGAATGCTATACACGGGTCATTGCTGGGCCAGGAGTGTGTGTGTGTGTGTGTGTGTGTGTGTGTGTGTGTGTGTGTGTGTGTGTGTGTGTGTGTGTGTGTGTGTGTGTGTGTGTGTGTGTGTGTGTAGGTGTGTGTGTATTTTGAAGAAGCCAACCTAGCCAGATGTATGCGGTCTCCATCCAGTTAAACAGAGCAGGACGAGGTGATCATTCACCTCCACTTGCCCTTAAGGTCTCGAATTCGAGCACATGCTACACTATATCAGGACCATACACACAAAAACACAGGCACACAACCCAAGGAATGGAATGATGCACAAGATGAATACCAACTATAGTTTGGAGGAAAGCTACATCACACCTATTAACTTTATCCTCTACTAGGGATTTTCATATAAACTAATTTCTTTGTCAGTGTTGTGCAAATTATTATCAGACAAGTCTACAAGTGTTATGTGAAGAAAACACTTTAAATTTAGCAAAATCAATTACATACTGCTATAAATGGGGTCGCAACATCTGCAGTAAAATAACAGATTGGTGTAGGGTGTAGCTAACATTAGCAGTGAAAGCACCACCTGACTTCTTTGCTCAGGTTAAGTGCACATGTGTAAGTTTTACCATAAATAATAATTTAGTCTGTTTATGCAGTCAGACACAATTTAGAGATGTACTGACACTGCTCTCAAGTTGTTTTTCTCATTTTCTAGTCAAATATTGCCATCTCTCTTAGAAGGGATTGAAGCATGCAGCTGGAGAAAGGAAGGATGAGGATGAATTTGACAAAAAAAAAAAAACAAGCTGATGATGAGAAGATTAAATGGAGGGAAAAGTCAACATAGCTTGGTGATACAGAGTGTACACAGCCATATCAATCACAACCGTAATGTGGACACATGCAGGGTCAGGTAGGGTATATACTGGTTCTAGGCTGATTGGCTGATACACAAACACACCTATAAGAGATGTTGTAGGCAACAGACATAAAAACAAGACATACAGAAATAAATGAATATTATGGCAGAATAAAACATCCATATCCCTTGTCTTGCAGACAAACTGTATTAGTTTAGAAATATACAGCACATTAAATATGTCACCGTCTCCCTGTTACTGAAATTCGACATATTGTTCAGTAAGGCATGGCAAAGAGGAACTATCTATCTTCACAACACAGAAAACCTAACTACCTCAGTAAGGAGAACATGTTTGAGTAAAATTAAGCAATAACTATGCACTCCTACTTTTCAAATGATCTATACAACAGTCAGTTTCTCTAAAAGGTCCAATCAAAACTGATTGGTGGTGAAAACTGATTTGAAAAACAAAGGTTGAGCTCGATGCACAAGCCCTTTTTAATGGTATAAAAGACCGAAAGTGTAGTATCATTCTGCTTCCATGGTTACTGAAAATAAGGATAAGCCTCTCTTGATTTCATGTCATTTCCATTTGTTTGTTTCCAGACTCCCCTTACCTGATGGAGCCAAGTAGACCTGCACAATGTAAGACACATATACACAGTGTGATGGAAATTGTTCAGTATTGCATTAATGAGATGAATTTCAATATACAAAAAAAAGGAGGGCACATTATGTATAACTTGAAGTGTTTATGTCTGTCTGCTGTTCTTGTCACAAGGGTGAAAAAACAAGGAGGGTGGACCCAGTTACAGGACAAAAGAAAAGATTATTAAACAAAATTTACTTAATAATAATCCAGATGAGGAATCATGGATGACACTGGAAACATTGTGACGCATCCAATATACAACAACAATGAACAAACAGAGAGAAAGAAACACAAAGACTAAATAGACACAGGGCTTATCAACACAGGTGAGACTAATGACACAGGTGAACACAATGAGGGCTATCAATACTGGAGGGAAACACACAGACATTCAGAAAACACTGAGAACAACTACAAAGTGGTCCCCTGCCAGCAGATCACTGGCACTTCCATGTGCCGTGACCTACAGTAGACTACCAGCAGCACCCCGCTGCTCCTGTACCAGCACTACCATGTGCCGCCACGTTAAATGTGGTACGCCGTTGTTTCCCAAAGTGGCACTTTCATGTGACAACATGAATGATAAATCCTTGTTGACACTCGCAGCTGGTGGAAAGGCAGGAAACTTGGTGTCCTCACGTGGTGTTAAACAAGACGACGGCTGAGGTCCAAAGTTAAGCTAGCAGTCATGGAGCTGCTGAAGTTGACATGCTAGCTTGTCTGAATTGCTGTAATGCTAACAATACAGTGAGAGACAGTTTCAATAGCATTCAGTAGTTACAGTGTGCAAGCTCAAGACTGAGAATTTGCTTTAAAGCACAGGAAGGTTTTTAAGGTCTAATATCTTGTCTGTTGGTTTATTTTTTTCTGGATTTATTTTTACATGCAGAGAAAGAATCAATTTGCTTGGACTTTAGAGCAAATAAAAAACGTGAACAATTTGACTCAAAGAGCTTTGAGCAGCCTGGAGAAAAAACATGTCTCAAACATCAGAAAAACCGTTAAAAACTCAAACTGTTGTGATAAAATGTAACCTGAGTTAACAATGATATCGTGCAAAGCCACAGATCAAATATCTAAGATTGTTAAAGAATCATCCTGCATTAGGGTTTCTCTTCAAAGATTGGTTTCAGGCTACATGCACACCTAAAATGTGCATCACTCCTTAATACTTCTGCACAACACATCTGGGTCTCTTGAAACATCCTTCTCAACAGCTCCTGGTTTTTTTCCTTTCTGTCTTTGCATTTGATGCTTATGCAGTTGTTTTGCCTTTGCCTTTTTGCAGTGTGTTTGTTTGTTTGTTTGTTTATGTCTTTGCATTTGTTTTGGGAGTTTGCATCTGCTTTTGAATGTGCAGCGTTTCTGAATATGCTGCGCATTTTTCTAAGTGTTTGTGTCGATGTCAACTCCTCCTGAATCTGTGTGTTTTAATTTGTATGTTGAATAAACTCTGGGTTGGGCCCTTAATCATGTGCGTCTGCCTGGGAGGGTCTCCTACAGAGGAGCTAAATGAAGTCCAGGATCAAAGACCTGGCTGCAGCTCAGAGGCACCGGAGGAGGTTAGACCTTCAGCATCGCATCCTCTCCTCTCCTCTCCTGTCCTCTCCTCTCCTCTCAGAGCTGTTGAAGTATCACCTTGAGTCTCTTTACTTTCTCTCCTAACTCTGCTGCGATCTCTCTGTCTTTAATCTGGCCTGCTACATACTGATTTGTTCTGAGACAGCTCCCTGCCTCTCTCCTTCTGTCTCTCTCTCTTTCTCTCCCCTGACATCCAGTTCAAAGGAGGGGCCTCCCACTAAGAACCCCCATCATCTCTCCCATCCCTTTCTGCGCAGCTCCTCCTCAGTGGGGGGTACTTGGGTTTTCCCTCTGACACTCTCACTTTCTTTTTTCACTCTCACTCTCTTCCTTCTTTCATTCTTACTTTCTCATGTTCTGTGGTGCTGCTTCTTCTCGCTGTCGCTCGACTTGAACAAAGATTCTGCAAAAAATGCACAAAGAAGTGCAGGGTTAGTCATCTATTAATAGGGTAAAGTTAGCTCATTCTGGGGACACTAGATAGCCACAAAACCAGTTGTTGTATGCTATAGCTCTTCTCGATTCGCATTCTTCCTCGCCCTTTTCAGGTTTCCCCTTTTTCGAATGACGATTACAGACTACAACCACCAGCTGAGAGTTCTTGCTTTTTACACATGTGCATAACGTATGTGGTGGTTGGCCGCCAGCTCTTTGCGGTGTGTTAGAGTGCGACTTTTGGACCAAGACAAAAGGTGTTGTGTGCTGACGCCACAGGCGGCCTTCGTCGCCACTAATTCTTTGCCGTCTGCTTTGTGTGTCAGGGCTTTTAGTCTGTGCCAGGAAAAGAGGGCCTCCTGCTGAGATTACTGCCCTATCTCAGTCTCCCCCTTCCATCTCATTTCAACAAACACACACATGTACACAGCAACTTTTCTCTCCTATTCACGATATGACCTCTCTTTTTTATTTAACCCTTGACCCTTGCAACTCTCAACTTGCCTAAAAGGGCAAAAAAAGACAAGTGTATCCATTAACATGTAAGTTGTTTTTTCTGTGAGTTTGTGTGCGTGTGAGTGTGTGGGGATCCTGTCGATCTTCCTGTATTCAAACTCTTGACCTCCCTCCTCCTCCTCAGCTGACCCTGACTCATGATGGGATAAGTGGCGCTCAGCTACTTTCAACTCCTTCAACCATGGCTTTTCTTCCTGCAACAGTAACTCCCTCTCAAACATCTCACACGTGCGCACACACACACACACACACACACACACACAAACACAGACAGTCACGCATTGTACACTTCAAAAAACTTTTCACGTATTTGCACAAAAACCCAAGTACAAACACACAGTCAGTCGGTCTAACGTTTGTATAAGATAAAAAACACACTCAATTTCTCTTAAAGCTTACAAACAAACACAAACACTTGCTTACAGTCTTTGAAACACGCACGCACACTAAACAACGCACGTATTTCTGAAGGGATTCTCTGCCAACATTGCTGAGGAAGGACTAGATAGATAGATAGATAGATAGATAGATAGATAGATAGATAGATAGATAGATAGATAGATAGATAGATAGATAGATAGATAGATAGATAGATAGATAGATAGATAGATAGATAGATAGATAGATAGATAGATAGATAGATAGATAGATAGATAGATAGATAGATAGATAGATAGATAGATAGATAGATAGATAGATAGATAGATAGATAGATAGATAGATAGATAGATAGATAGATAGATAGATAGATAGATAGATAGATAGATAGATAGATAGATAGATAGATAGATAGATAGATAGATAGATAGATAGATAGATAGATAGATAGATAGATAGATAGATAGATAGATAGATAGATAGATAGATAGATAGATAACCAGAAAACCAGAAACACAGTGAGGTGACTGCCCATTACAAACACAAATAGAGCTCAGTATGGAGGAGCGAAGTCTTTAGAAACAAACATTTACCATTAAAGGGACAAAAGGAGACACAGGGCAAAGACAATGGAGATAGATAAAATCATTAACTTTACAAAGACAGGTCTATATTGTTCCAAACTGGATTGTGTGTTGCTAATTTGCACCTTAATAGGAAGGACGATCTCTGGGGGGAAATATGCTCCCCCAGTAGCTTTCTTAGTATCTTTTATCGTGAGGAATGTGAGCAGGTGTGCAGAGGCAGTGGCTGAGCTTTTCTATAGGAATGTGTTTCTGAAAATGCAGCACTGACCCCTTATGGTCACAGACGGAACAGCAGAAGATATTTGAGTCTGCTTTTATAGTGCAATATTTTTCAGGTGCATGACTATTAAAGATAGAACCTTTCACTTTCATTTTCCTGACCAAAAAAGAGACACAAGATTCAGTTACTTATTCAGGATGTTGCTCCTGTATGTAATCTTTTTTTTTTTTTTCATGAAAATGAAATGAATGATTCTAAAACTTATTTGAGACTGGAGAGTCACACTGACAAGGTAGTGCCATAAAAAGGGTGAAAAAGAAAATAAAGGAGCTTGAAGAATTACTAGCAGGTCCAAGCATGGGGTTACATTCTGTGGGATTGTCAGGTCATTCATCTGAGCTGCTTTGCTGACATTGCTGCGGACATTCTGAAGGACACTGACCTTGACATGTTCACAAGCTGCAGGAAGCCTGGAGGACTGATGACAAATGGGCAAAGTAACCTTGTAGGGTGCCATCTCAACATGTGCTTCCTGCCTCACAAATGGACCATAGAGGCAGAGCTGAGAGTCTTTGAGGAGTGATCAAAAGAATAAGAAATATCTGCATTTTCACATTAATATTCAGGACAATCAAATCTTTATCTTTGATATGTAGTTCATTGATCCTCTGTCACTCCAACTCCCAATTAATATTGGTTTGAGTTTCTAGAAGAGAACCTGGAAACAAATATTACACACCAAATCCCAAAGACTTTTATAAATCATGTTGCCTTACTTTTGTAGTAACATTTATATAAAACATCCCTTAAAAATAAACTTCAGAGACTCTTTGACCAATACTGCTAACAAGCTGACACCTGTAGTAAGTGATCAACAGGAGAAGTTGCTAGTTACCTGGAAGAGCTAAACAATACGAAAGTCAATCAGTTCAGATTCCAGGTTGACTTTCAAGCACAGAGCGAAGAGAATCACATGTGTTATGATAAATGACTTAAGTGACCATATGTGACACGGTGCAGAGCAGGACAAGAACAAGAAAATGAAGAGTGGTCATGACTCTGCAGGACATCATACGTATATCCTTGGACAGCCTCATTGATCATTGACTGACCTTTGGCTTAAACAGTGAGAGTGGCAAAGACCTAAAGTCACACTACAAACATTGCAGGTTTCCTCAATTTAAAGTTTTACAAATTGTGTAAGATCCAAACTCAGTAAAAAAGTGCATTCAAGAGCAAAAATTGCACCATTGTATCCATGTTAGACAATGTGTTTTCATAGTTCCATGTACAACAAAATGCAGAATTAATTCACACATGGAGGACCAAATGAAATATCTACAGTGATGGTGAAAGAGGTGATTTTACACCTACATATCAGACACACCTTTAGTTATAAATTCAATATTTTCTCTGTTCTCTTTGCCCTGTAACTCTTTGAATGTGTCATCTCCACACTGACAAATTATAACCACTTTGTTAAGTGAACACTACAATAATACAGGAAAAGATGGAACCATGTTTGAAAAACCTGAGAGGAGACAAGCCAAAAGGTTGAGGATGCAAACTATAAGAACAAATGCACATGCACACAAACACACACACATATATTTGTGCTCAAGGGCAGTATCGAGACTGAAAAGGTGAAAGAATATTTTCTGAAAATGTGTTTTGCTTTACACATTTTCATTTAAACAGGAATATGCTAAAAGTCATACCACTGTCTCTCTCTCTCTCTGTGTGTGTGTGTGTGTGTGTGTGTGTGTGTGTGTGTGTGTGTGTGTGTGTGTGTGTGTGTGTGTGGGCAACCCTTAGGTGGTTAAGTTTCAGTTTTCTCACCTCCTGCTCTTGGCTTCTGCTCCTGACAAAGTCACAACTTCAAAGTCAGAATAGAGTAGTGTTGTGACACACACTCACACTCACATGCACACAGAAGCATATTACATAACCTGAGCATTTCCACATTTCCTCCCCTGCCATCCAGTGGGGCTCGTTCCCCTTTTGTGATGTATAATTGAAGCTGTGTGTAATTTCCTCGACTCGTTTCCGCTCAAATCCCACTCGGAGCTGAACCCTCACTTCTCTCATCGTTCTGGAATATTCTCTCTGAAGTGGAGAGGCCAGTTCTTTGAACATGCTGGTTAACATGCCCACCCGACAAACACCTCAGCCCCTTCACCATCCAGACCCATCTCCGTAAGAACTCGTAACTTTATCTCAGAAAAGAACAGAGACTTTAAGAAGAGGTTCACATTGAGCAAAGGTTCGATAAACACCGTTTGAATAAATCAGACTATCTAGAACTCATGTTGACCTTATTTGAAGAAAGGCGTTCCCTTGGTCTAGCTTTTGGAGTGCTATTAGAATCATTATGTGTCCTTTAAATAGGTAGCTAGGAACCTTTAATGGCCTTTGCATTAGCCAATGACTAATTGACCCATACAAGTTGCACCCAGTAAAGCATGCACAGAGCTGCAGCAGCATGACTTCCTGCCTCTCAGTGTGACAGTAAACCTTTACAAGTAAAAGGAGTACTAAATATTTAAGTTTTAAGATTTAGGTAAAAAAAACAAAAAAAACCCAAAACATTAGAAACACAAAAACCTGTCTCTGATCTGTTGTGCACAAAACAAGGAATACAGTAAAGTTAGTAGAATATCTATTAAAATGTTAAATGATTGATTATTACACTTCTTCAAGTCTACATATAGCTAGCTGATACACAGAGGCTGTTCTCAATGCTTGGAGCTAACTGATTAGCAACATGCTTTATGAGGCTTAGTTAAGTGCAATGACTTGTAAAGAGCAAAGAGTCTGACTGTGTTTTGTTCTTATATGTTGATATACATGGTAAAGGGAAGGGGAGGGGCTTCAAAAAATTCATCTGCCAAAGGGTGGACTGGCAGGAAAAGTTTGGGAACCACAGGTTTATTGTACCGGTATTATCATGCTAACATTTGCTAATATGCTAGCACGGCTGTGACTATTGTGCTAAATGAAAACTTAAGGTTTAAAAAATGTCACTACAATTCATCATTAGTGTTGACGAGAAACTTCACAGTGAGAAGTTCCATAGTTGACCATGTATTTTACTTCAATTGAGGACCGTTGACCTCATGGTGGGTTGAGAGTAAACAATCTAGGGCATCCTAAAGTTGATGTGTGGACATTGGCACTAAGTCACCATTGGAACTTTGGAAGTGGTTTTAAGTACTGTATCCCCCGTCCCATTCCCAGTTTTTGTTTATGTTGAGTGAAATAATGAGCAGCCATGAATAAAAACACAACGTTTCTGGTTTACATTTTATTCATTTTCCAAATTCAGATCAGTAGACTTGGAGAAATAAAAGTTAATTTTTTTCTTTTCAAACATTCTCTTAAACAAAAATATAACAACTATTTACAATCACTCGTAAAAATACATAAAAAGCGTACGAGCAAAATCATGTTGTCTTTCTAAAAGACATAAGTTACAACAACTATGAGAAGTGTGAAGCAAACTTTAAGCCACAGACCAAGTTAATAATACCTCTTTGTACAGATTGTGCAGCACACTCACCACATTGAAGCTTATTGTTGTGCATTTCTGCTGTAATGCCAAAAGATGTCTAAAAAACAAAAACACATTCACATCTCTCTTATTGCATTCCAGGAAACATGGCATGGGGGGGGGGGGGGGGGGGGGGGGGGGGGGTGATAGAATCATGTAGATATTTCAACTATGAGAGACGTGAAGTTTGTCCTTCCCCTGTCATATGTTGTAAAAAACACTGACTACTTTAGTTTGCAGAGAGCTGCTCACTGCTAGATCCAGCAACTATAAAGGAGAGACAAACGTGCAAAGAGTTCAATTCTGTGCACACAAGAAGCTAATTGTGTTACCTGATGTTTCCAAACATTTAAAAGCAGGCTCGGTCAAACAAAAACAGTTTCCATCGAGCACATTCATGACATAAGGTCAGTTTGTGTTTGCGGTTATTTTCTTAATCACCTGTGCAGAACAGTAATACTGATTTATGGTAAAGAATCTGAGGAATTCAGATGTGCAAAAAAAAAAAAGAAGAAAGACAAACATTTTTCAGTTTCTTTCTCAGTCTGTAACAACATTTCTACTATTGTTATAAAAAAAGAAAAAGAAAAGGGGTCTTAGGTTAGGGTCACAGTGGATTCAGTGAAATCCATCATACTGGACCAGAAGGGACAAAGAGTCCTGCAGAGCTGAGGCTGAGGGGAGAGAAACCAGATCAGTCACTGCATGATGGCAGGGCCTGTTGTGTTCACTTCAAACAGACTGAGACTTAACGTCATCAAAAAAAGTCCCTCAATCATCTAGTTGGAGTTTGAAGAAGTACGCCTCGTGCCATAAAGCGAAGAGTCCCACAAGGGCTCGACGCTCTGCAGGCAAGAGTAATCAAAGCTGCGAGCTGAGACAGGCTTTTATTGAAAATGACTTCTGAGCCTTTTCCTTATGTGCTGAATCAAGACGGTATTAAAAACAAAATGCTATGGTGATTCCAACCTCACAAATATAATTCCACAACACACACAGACACACACACTCAGTCATATCCCAAAACACAGCAGCAATTACGGTTGTAGACAGAGCAGAAATGGCACCAACAACAGTGAGTGTGAGGAAAACAAGTCACACACACGCTCACAAAAAGAAAAGAAAAACTAGGATCGATTTCTTAAAAGACTCCTGCCCGACGACATGGGGCAATCACAACCTCGAGATATTTCTTATAACAAAATATTCAAAAATAGCCTTTATAGAGTACTCTCTTTACTCGTCTATACATGATCAGTTCAAATTAATTTATGGCAAAGAAACAAAAACACGTGTATAAATTCATATTTATATATATAAATGCCATGTATATATTAGCATCATTCATTTCAAGTCTTTGTGTGGCAAAAGAAAAGAAGCATCACAGAGCGCAAGGTCGACCATAAGGAGAGAAGATTCCAGTTCTGCCCCTGCTGCACTGCAGATAGAAACACCATGTTCCCTAAACTTGACTCAGCATGTACACGTTTTCTTCTGCTTTCAATACAAATAAACTATTTTCAAGCAAATCCTTTAAATATTCTACAGAATGTACTATGCACATGAAAGGAGATGCAAGCCAGGCGTTTCAGACACGGGATCTGTCCACTTGTTTTGTTGCTCGTCCTTTTAAATAAGAAGCACAAAAAAAAAAGAAAAAAAAAAGATATGAGAGGTACGCGGAGCACATTGTCAATTTTCTTTATGCTGCATCTCACATTCCTGCTGCATTATAAACAAATTTACAAGGTCAAATAAACCTGCAGTATTACGCTTAAACATTTCAGCTTGTAAATCAATTGACAACTAGTCCAATAAACACTGTAAACAAAACGTGTAAGCGTTGGTGTAAACACTGTAATTTATCTCATGGTGTGTGTTTGTGTGTGTACATGCAAGCTGTGCGACCACACAGTGCTAATTTATTGTGTTTACGGTAGCTGCTGCAATAACGACGTTTTAGTCTACAGGAAGCAGCGAGGCATTTGTTCTTCAGCTCATTAAAAACAAGTTATAATACATTTTTTTTTTTTTTTTTAATAGAACATCCAGGAGGCAGCATGCCGCTAAAGTACCTCGCATCAGACTGAACGAGCAATAAGAGAGGCGGCCTGTTGGCAGAGACGCTGAACTGCCTTGAGAGATGCTGCTTGTCTCGCTCTCTTCTTCTTTTATTGTCGTTGATAAAGCTGAAAAGTCCAATAAGTGGAAAACACAAACAAACATGCACTTTGCTACTTCAGGAGTTCTCTTGAGATAAAAGAGTTAAACTGTGTTAAGGGGCTCTATGTGGCTTTCCTGACCTGACATTCAGTCAAAAGTGAAAGTATCGCTTCTTATGATGTTGGTTTTGTAGCTGTTTTTTTTAGCATTTGATGTGTCGATGTGGGAAAAAAAAAAAAAAAAAAAAGAAGATTTATGTGATTCACAACATCAGTGCCAGGGTCTGATCAGCCCACACAGAGAGCCTCATACAAACTCAAATCTGCTTTCTGTGTCTCTCATCATTGGACATTCATCTTTGTTTGAGCTTTCAGCAAACAATAACCAAAAAAAAAAAAAAATGTACACCTTTGCTTATTCTTAAACTATGGATTACTGGAATCCCTTTGCATGCTCCTCATAACTATTCTCATGTAAAACTTTGCGAAGCGCGGAGATGCCAATGTAAAGAAGAAACTTTATCTGTACAACATGTTCAAACTACTTAAAAACAAAAAAGCTAAACACCTTTAGACACGAGAGCTTGGAGTGCAAAATGGAGGTACATGGTCTGTTTTCAAGGAGGCTGACTTCTTCTCATGAGACGTCGTCATCATCATCATCATCATCACTCTTTCTGTCTTTTTGTCCTTTTAAACGTTTGTCAACCAGCTTTGTTCAAGAGTTTGTAAAAAGTCTAAAATCTTCTTTTTGTTCTTTGTTTTGTGAAATGGGCTTAAAAAGAGAATGATTAGTACGAGTTCTGGGAGGTGGACCGAGGTCACACTGACCTCCCTTTGCTCGGGTCTACACAGGTGCATTATGGTCCGGGGAGGAGGGGAAAAATGTGCTCTGATGACAGGCTGCTCGCTCAGTCCTGATCAACACCTCGAGGTCCGTGTGTGAGTGTGACGTCACGGTCCTCACACGGCCGACACTTGTTCATCTGGAACAGAGATGAAAGTGTGTTGACAGGATGTCCACAAGTCCTGAATTTAATACGTTGTTGTTTTTAAACAGGGTTTCTTCAGGGTTCACAACGTTCAATTTAAACATACTTAATACTGCATGGAATTCAATGTCATTACATTTATGTTCCACGGTCGTCATCATCATCCAAAGTAAGAAAGAATAATCTGACAGCAGTGGGAGGATATGATCTGGAGTTATGAATCCTTACAGAATGTTTAAAGTATGTCCAAGAGAGAATTAAAAACGCACTACATGAGTACACTTTGATCCTGGATGAGAGGCAGAACATGGATGGATTGATTTACAGAGTATTACCAATTATTTCATCATTTATAACATTCCTAAGTAGCAGTGTTTAATACAATTTTAATGGTACTTAATGCTACGCCCACCTTTAGTTTATAAGTAAATAATAAACCACGCCTGCAATCACAAGAAGAAACATAATACAAAGACAATAAAGTGCCTGTAGCTAGAGTAAACCTTTTAAAGACTTATTCTGACAGAGAGTTTACATCAAAGGGTACTAATAGAACATATCACACAAAGTGAAGTGGAACATGGCTCTCATGTTTGTATTCAAACATAACAATAAACCCTCTTCGTCCTCTGTTTTTTTAAAGACCTCGCTAATCCACTTTGAAAGGAAATGTAAGTTTGAAGTGTTTGATTGTTATTGATGGGAACCACGACTTTGTTAAAGGGATAATTCACCCATTGGCATTAAGCTTTGTATCATTAGAAACATGGCAGTAGTGTTGAATGGTCGTGAATCCAGACGCAAAAATCGTCATATTGCGTCACGTAAAGAAAACTTTCAGGCAAAGACAAACACGTTTTTCTCGTCTCAGGGCAAAATGAGGGCTGGATTCACGACCATTCAACACTACTACCATGTTTCTAATGATACACAGCTTCATGTAAATGGGTGAAGTATCCCTTTAACTTTCATTGAAATCCTTGGACTGCTGCTGAAGACGTACCTTCCTCACTGTCAGCCAGCTCCTGTGTTGGGAGGCAGATGCTGGGTGGTCTGGAGTGGCCCTGCGTGGAGCCGCCAGTTCGGCCCTCTTGTTGGAGATGATGGTTAGCAGCCAGCCTCCGAGCCTCAGCAAGACCCCCTGCTGCTCCGGGGCTCTGCAGGAGTTTGCTCCTCTGCAACGCCACGCTGTAGTCCGGAGGTCTGAGGTGTGGAGGCCTGGGGACGAGAGCACCTGGCCCTCCTACTACTCCGTCTGTGAGGCCGAGATCCCCCAGAGCCAGACCTTGGTAGCCTGGAGGGGTGGGAGGGGGAGCTCGATAACGCTCATCCTTGGCAGGGGAGGTGATACAATAAACTGGATGGAGGTGGAGATCAAAAGAAAGGAGTGGTGGAGTGAAGGAGGAGGGGGGGGGGGGGGGGGGATGAGGAGTGAAGGGGGAAAGAAGTAAAAGAAAAAAAAGGAGGTAGGTGAGGAGGCATGTGAAGGAGGGAGGAAATAAAAGATAATAATGAAAAAATCAAAATCAATGTGGTGTTTCATGAACAGGATAAACAACTAGACATGCAGCAAAGTGTTTGGAAAATTAAAGGGAACAAATTAAAACATGAGATGGATGGCTGCGGCATATACAGAAACAACTCGAGCCATATTTGACAATTTCATGACTTCATAATTAGTCATTTATCAGAATAATGGATTAATCGTTTGGTTCGTAAAGAATCAAAATAAGTAGAAAAGGTCCAGCTTAAAGTTCACAGGCTGTTTTTTTTTTTTTCCCAACATGAGAATTGTCTATTTCCATGAGATATATTTTAAAAGCTTAAACTCAAACGATTGATCGATTATTTAAACTTTTGTAAATGAATGCTCTGTCAGTCTAATCATAGAACCATCTACTCGTTGAATCCTTACTGCGAAAACACAGCCCTCTATAACTTTTTAAAAAAAGTGCTGTTATCCTCTAGGAAGTAGGAAACATCTAGGAGACAACTAGGAAAGGAACTCAGGAATTCTGGTCTTAAAGATAATAATTAGAGTAAAACACCCTCCCTGGCTTCTTCCCTAGCTGCGGTCAGATTCATCTCTTACCCTGTCTCCAATGATAACTGTGTGGATCCTAAACTTGGATCTTAATAATACTCATATGCAGAGGTAAACTATCCTGTCACCGCATACTGAACTCATTGACTTTACTCAGTTGGTTAAATTAGATCTGCTGTTGTTAAATAATGTTTTCTACTGTAACTATCTTAAGATCCACATATTCCTCAGCTGACGCTCACACTTGTGAGACAAAGTTGACCACTGTTTAGCCCGAGCCCTCACCTATCAGGCCCTTCTCTGTGCTTGACGTCACCGTTTTGTAGACAGGGTCTGTGCTTTGCCCTCCTTCCTCATTGGTGGGAGAGGAGGGGTTCTCCGAGGTGTTTCTCCGCTTTATCGTCCCATAGTTCCCCTCATAGGTGTCCGACAGCGAGCTGGACGACGCCCAGCTCTGCCGCGACTGATTGGACAGATCTGAGCTGGAGTCTCTGGAGTGATGCTTGACAGAAGAGTCCTCATTTGTCCAGGTGTGAGCGGCCGCAGCGGCCTCCACCTCCGCTATTGGCCCTGCCAGCTGCGTGTGCTTGAAAGCGCCCAGGTGCGTGTGGGGGAGGGAGAGCGGATGTCCGTGAATGCCGTGGTCCCAGGGCCGACAGGAGGAGACGGGGAGGCTCTGGAAGGAGTCGTGGGAGTTGGAGGAGCAGGAAGTCCAGCTGCCTCGGCCGCTGTCTGCCACCGAGTCCAGAGAGGTGTGGTCCGGGGTCAGCTCCTCTGTAGAGGTGGAGGAGGTGAAGGTGGACGCCCGTGTTACGTATCCTCGAGCTACGGACGAGGAACTGCTGTGGAAAAAGTGCCAAAGTGGACAGATCAGCATCGATGCTTGCGCTTAAAGTCCATACTGAGCACAGGTGGAGGTTTAATGTGGATTTAAAAAGCTGCTGGATGGAGGACAGACAGGTCGGAGAGTCAACGTCAACAAATGAAGACAGAGAAAGTTCACTCGAACACAGACGCTGCATGTCGTCGACCCTACAATCTTCAACTTTTCAACTCAACTTACTGTGCAGCTGTCTCTAAGGTTTTTTTTTTGTTTCATCACTAGTAAAATGTTCAGCTGTTAAAGTTTATGCCTCATCTGTACACTTTAATCACTAAACAAGCATTTGGACAGGGGTCCTTGGTGATGAATCACCACGTCTGTCTTCTCCAAAAAGTTGTTCTCCTTGGCTGCGTTTCATAAACTAACACTCTGATTCGCTGTCATGATTTTACTTGACAAACAAGCCACTCAATGAAACGGCGCCATATTTCATAAAACAGGCCGGTGTAATACAGCCGGGCTGGGGAGGTAATATGATATCAGGGAAGCAGACAGATTATTGCGTCTGGAGATATTTTATAGGATCCACTTTGGGAGACAGAACGGCCCGATCATAGAGGAACAATAAACAAACAGAAGACAATAAAAACAGGTGTGTGGTTTACTCGGCCGGATTATAAAAAAAAAAGAAGCCTACGCAAAAACCGATAGATTGTTTAGGTGGAAAAGAGAGAGAGTGAGAGAGAGAGAGGGAGAGAGGGGGGGGGCAGTGACTGTTGGATTCTAATAAATAAAAGCTGCCGTGGTATACGACTTCTAGTTCTGCGAGTTTTAATGAGAGAGGACATAATTGGGCTCCAGCTGGAGGAGGAAATGGAGGGAGCAGAGCGTGTGCGTGAGCGGTGTCTTCGCTCTCGTTGGCCACTGGGAAGGTTTATGGTGATTAACTGTTTGAGTGTGACTGCGCCCTTGTGGTTATCTGCTCCAATAACGATTCATTATCAGAAAAGTTTGGGAGTGATAGGAGCTAACAGGTTTCCCTATAAACAAGGGAAAGGAGGTTTCATAAAAGCAAGTTTACATCTGGATCACTTGGGTTCACATGATCATTTGGAACTTTTGAACGGGACTGTTCTCTTAAAAGTGTGTGTGTGTGTATTGCTAGTATAATGCTGTTATGTACTGTCTGGTTTCAGGAGAAACCAGGTCCCTCAGTGTCACTGTTTTGTAAAGCTCAAGCCGACCTTCTTTTTGAAGTGTACTTTCGAAACACTATCTTCATATCACATACCTTGTGCTGGGCTGGTTGTATTCAGCATTTAAGTGCGATGCTGCTGCACTCTCAGGAACTGCAGCAGATGTCATGGTTGTATTTGTAGTATTACTAGACGCAGACGAAGAAGTGCAGGTCCTGCTGCTGCTGCAGCGATCCTCGAGTCCCGGAGCTGGCACTGAGTCAACTGAACAGATACTGGAGCGGGATGAGATCTCGCTGTGACTCGAGTCGGACAGGTTGTCTGCTTTACCGGCTGGAAGGAGGGAGTAACCTGGACCAAGGACAGGACAAGAAGATTTAAATAATAAAAAGGAGGAAAAATACAAATACACAATTTTAAAAAAAAGAAGAAGAAAAAAATAGACTGATGACCAACAATGTTTGAATGTAAACACTAACACCGACGTGTCTGGAGCAAAACTGTAGATCACTTGAATCCTGACTTTCCAACTTTTCTATGCAAACCATGGAAGCGCCTTCTATCCCATCACTGCACTTTAAATCACGCTGCACCCAGATAACAAAAAAACTTCACAGGTTTAAGAAGACTTCAGTCTGATGTTTCAGTTCTCTTTTTTTATGGTAACACATTTACAAATCATGCTGTTTATCCGTTGAGTCCCCTCAACACTACACAACAAAACCAATGACTATAAAGGACACTTCATTGTCTTTAACGTCAGAATATAAACTCCTGCTGAACCAAATGAACCCAGACCGCTAACTAACATAAACGTTGTAAATATGAGAACGAGCGCTCCACAGAAGGAAGTCACATACAAAATATATGCCTGTCAACATCACGTGAACATGGAGCTCTCATACTGTGCTTTTTCTTACTGGGATAAATATGGTGGCATTGCACCACACTGGAAAATTCACAGCATTATTCTTGTAAACGATGAAATGACAGGAGAACAGATTGAAATTGTTTCCGAACATTTATATATATATGGCTCATGGTTGGGTGAAAGTCAATAACTTGCTTCCAAAGTGGACTCTGAAAACAGATTTTCCTCTGTAATGGATTTACAATGAACACAATCAATCATTGACTGCTGAAGTGAACTTTTCCCACAACTAGCTTCCTTGTTTCTTCATGTTGCTCAGCAAATAACTGGATGACTCAGTTCCTGTCAGAAAGTCTTCCTCCTGGTGTGTCTGTCCCTACACAACCAGAGGAAGGGGTTCGGGCTGACCGACCTCCTGGCTCTCTGCTCTGCCTGTCCTTCTCTCTCTTCCTCAGGTAAGGATTGCACAACATCTCCTGTTCCTTTCCCATCATTCACATGTTGTCTCAGTGCCATCAGCCTCTCCCTGGACTGACTCCTTTCCCTCAGTAATCTGAATGGTGACATCAGCTTCGTCCTGATAGGTGAATCTGGGGGTCTGGGACTCATTAACTGGGGCACGGGGGGTGACAGAGTGATGGGTGCTAGCATGGGTACACTGTGAGGAGACCCTGTGTGGACTGATAGACGCTCCTTCCCTGATCTCACACTCCGAACTATTAACTCTAAGTCTCCCTGTGCACCATGTCTGGATCTCCCTCTCCTCTGCTCTGAAGGAATCAAGCCTCTCTGGACTGCTTCTGCTTCCATCTCCCCCTCTCTTCTGTTCTTCTCCTCCTCCTTCTCCTCAGCTGCCTCATTCTCTCTCTCCCTGCTGCTCTCTTGGCTGTGCTGTCTGGTCATCAATAGGATCCTCTTGTGGAGGAGAGCCCCACCTATGCCGTAGCTGCGCAGGCTGATAGTGCCAGCCTTTGTGCTGACGTCACTGGTGAGTGACGAAGAGGATCCCGACAAGTTCATCTGGCTGGAGTTCTGGGACTTGGCCACTCCACCAACTAAAAACGGGGACAGAAACATGGAGATCAAAAATCAAAAATACATGGGAATAAAAAGAGTTAAATTCAAAAGTAACATTTAGTGCAATCCTAAAAGATTTCAAGGAGGGACAACAAACTAAAATCCTGCTCCCAAACTTTACACGTATGCTGATTGAACTGTGACATGACTCCAGAGGGGAAATGATCAGGATCTGCTTTCAGGTGACTTTTATCACTTGATCTCCACTGGGACTACTCATCACCTCGTGTGACCTTCCTAGGATCAAAGCATACAGAATTTAAAAAAAAAAAGTGTTTCTGTGGCGGACCTTTGCGAGGGGAGCCCTGCGGCGACACCGTGGGGCTGGAGTGCAGGGAGGAGATGGTGGACACGGTGTCATCAGACGTCAGAGGTCTCTTTGTGCTCCACTCGTCTGAAGTAGTCCCAGGAGGTTTCTTCACCACCTGAGGAGAGTTGGAGTCTGGGAGAGGAAACATGAAATAAGGTTACGCCATAGTATCAAGTGACTATGCAGATTTTATTCCTGCAACTAAAGAGAAAAAGGAAATGCAGGTTTTCTTGCAATAGTTAATAGCAATATATGTTCAATTGGGAAAAAGTTGCATATGCAATACCTTGATGTAGTACTTTACGTTTACATGCCTTTAATAACTATTCGCTAGTCGCTAATCACCACTTAGCTGTTGCTTCATCTTTGACCAATAATAATATTGATATACATTACTAATGACACTGAAGATGAAAGAGAGAATCTAATAGAACTACAAGAAGTACAATCATCATCATCATCATCATCATCATCATCAGTGGTCCTGTAGGGGTGTACTAACTCGGCGTGCCGATGTCCTTGGCAGTGCTCCTCTTTCGTAGCGGGTTCAGTGGGACTTGGACCTGGAGGACTTGTGACACCCTGTTCTGGGTTTTCCCTGAAGGCAGAGCCGACCGCAGAGACACCGGGGACATGTCTGACTTCGTGGCGCGTCTTTCACTCAAGTTTTTTGATACTGCAGCGACAAGAAGAAGACAAAATAACAGATGTTTAAAAAAAAACCCACACACATTAAAGAAATCATCATCTTATCATCAATAACTCTTTCTGTTTAGTCTGCTTCATTACAAAGGACGGAGAGTTTCTCATCACCGTCGGATGTGTCATATGTGTTACCTACATCATTCTGAGTTCTCTGTTTAGTCGGTTCACAAATCAAACCTACCAAATGTTGCTTTTAAAGGTCTAATCGAGTTCTTATGGACCTTCAGCAGAATCCATGAAGAAGATGTGTTTACAGTCATCAAAAGTAAGATAATCACATCTAGTAAATGTAAAAAAACCCAAAACAATCATTTTAGACCATCGCTATTTCAGCTGTGATGCACCAACAACACCAGGATTTAATTCAGCTGGACAAAAAAAATAAGAAATGTTAGCACAATGGCCAATAACCAAATTGAAAATGATTTCAAAATAAAGTTATATCTTAAAAAAACAAGAACAACAAAAACAGACCTAACTGTACTGTGCATGTTTTATTCTACAGATGGTTTGCAAAAAATAAAATAAAAAATCATCTCATTTAACTACAAGTTCAATGATGTATTCAATCCTGTTATTCTCTGTAAGACATATGCAAATCCACAAGGTGGCAGTGCAAGCCAGTCTGACAGATGAATCCTATTAACAGTACAGTGTATAAATATTCAGTGAAGTCGCAGCTCTTCGTGAGCTTGAAATCAATATTTGAGTGTTTCTAAGATTAGGTGAATCCTCTTTTTTCCCCCCGTTAAGCCTTGAAAAGTATAGAGAAACATTTATCTGGAGATGAAGGTACATATGTAGAAAGATAGAGGCCAAGTAGAGCTTTATGTGGTTTGCAGTTTTACTGATAGTCTTTTGTAAGTAGGAAAATTCAATTCCGTCTTTTATTGACACTCACACCACGGCACATTTACTTCTGTGTTACTCACAGGTGCTGTAGGACGGCTCGCACTGCAGGGACATGATTTGGTGTTTGTCCTCGTCCGCCTCCACCGTCAGATTGGACAGGTACTGCTTCACCTTCCGAGCCATCTGAGCGTCCTCGTACAGCTTCTTAGCGTTGAGGAGCGAGCTGCGACGTACTCGCTTCTTATGGGCACCCCCCTGCACATCCAGCATGTTGGAGTTGGTGCTGCCCTGACTCAGAGATCTGATGATGGGGAGAAAGAGGGAGCAAGAAGAGGAGGAAGGAAGGAAGGAAGGAAGGAAGGAAGGAAGGAAGGAAAGAAAGCGAGGAATATGAGGAAAAAAACAGAAATAAGATAAAGGAGGAAAATGAAGAAGGGGGGTGAAGGAAAAAGAGAAACAGGTTGAAAATGGGAAAAGGAGGGAATTTAAAGACGTGAGGACATGGAGAAACAACATAAGACAGGAGCAGAAGTAACACACGAAAGTACACCAGAAGGCAGATTGAAAGAGGAAAGGGAAGAATTATAGACAACAATCAGTACAAAAAAGAAAAGCCCAGCACATTTGCTCTCTCATCAAACTCTTCTTTTACTCTAAACATCTGCCTTTACTAGCATAGCATTTCAATCAGGACCATGCAAACTGGGGGGGGGGGGGGCAGCTGTCTCTGGTGTGCCATGCTATCACAGACAGAAGAGCAGAACATTCTGTCAGATGGAGGCAAAAAAGGGTTAGAAAACAAAAGATGCATAAGAGTCGATATGGGGATTATTATGCTGAGATGCAAATAAGTACACACACACACATGACCCGAGTCAAATAGTATCTGTAAATATCAAACTCGTTCTGCTGATGTGGAATCATCAAATATTCTCAAACAGGCATTAAACCTGAAAGTAGGATTGTTGATCTCTACAACCTGCTTTGTTTCTGTTTGTTGTGTCTGTACAATTATAATGTCTAAAGTACAACCCACTACAATACTGACATTTCAACTTGGGCTCTCACTAAATGCAAGAAACCGGTTCCCTTCACTCTCAAGCTGACACTTCATCATTGTGTTGAGAAAGAACAAACACTTGGTTTGTTTAAAGCTACTATATGACTCAAACATACAATCTCATGAACAGGGCAAACAACGGTTTGGTCAAAGATGGACTTGAGTGTGGTTCAGGTGAATGGGTTCTTCAAATGGGAGGGTTAATTACATACAAGCACAGGCAGACATGTACAGTTTGGTTAAAGTAAGGGGGAAGGGGGTCGGGGGTCGGGGGTGGGGTGGGGCATGCAGGGCTGATGGTGGTGGGGATGCAGGGTGGATTTGAACTCCAGCTGGTTCCAGGACAAACTTACCCTAAACTCTTCCACCTCTTCTTCCTGCAAGCGAGAGGCGTGAAGATTGAAGCGTGACTTAGAGACAAGTTCAGGGGGTCGGGGGGGAGGGGAAGGTGGTGGTGGTGGTGGACAAGACTATGTCGAGGTCATGCCACAACAAACAAACAGTAATGATGATTGAAGATGGGAGGACACTTGACTTAGGACATCTCCCCATATCAACCTTCACAGTGTGTGGGAGTGTTTGTTATGCCACATACACTTTGTTGTGCCACCTTTTTAAACCATTTTTTGATCCATATGGACTTTTGGGAAAAAAAAAAAAAAAGTTGCTCTGACAGTTTGCAGTATGAAGGGAGTGCCTGCAGGGGGCAGTCATGCACCGCAGCAGTGACAGACTGTGATAAACACACAAACTGAGTGGTAACAAATACACTGTGGTTGGCCTCAATTCGTCTTCACTTCAAGTGGATCTATGCCTCATGTCCTTGTGCCGTTACGTCTCAGCAGAGGAACGCAATCAAACCCACGAAGGCCTTGAACCAGACAGAAAGTGAATGGGAATTGATTGAACCTGACATTCACCAAGTGTGTGTGTGTGTGTGCCTGATCCTGATGCTGAACGATCCAGGCAGGCAGGTGGAGGTTTAATCCTGTGGCTATATTTTTGATCAATTTTGATATTTTACTTCAGAAAAAAGTTTTCCTTCTACAACCTGTAATAAACTATACTACATTGAACTCTGTGCATTCATGCTTCTGTCTGAGAAGTGACAGTTTTCTGAGAGTCTGGCTAAGAAAAAGGGGAGTCTGTGTCAAATATACTCAAAGTTCAAATATTCTGTTTCACATACAAGACCACAAAAATCGGCCTTTTTGTTGGATGGAATTAAAAAGGAAGCATTCATTGAGATTATCTGTGTATTTCTGGAAAAAAAAAAAAAAAAAGCTCCAACATGTACATTTCTGTCAAATCAGCTTCTTCTTAAACGTAAAGCCCTCCCATAGGAGTGGATTCATTACAAGTACTCTTAGACAGCTAAAGTTACTCAGTGGGTGATGTTGGCTCAAACAGACTGTCCTTAAAGCCAAAAGTAATTCAGTCTTTACACTGAAAGGTTTCAGGAGTAAAACCACAAACCTCTGTCTGAACATGAGCGCAGGGTCCATGTTGGCTGACGTCAACCGCACCACGTGTCTGATCTCCTTGGCGATCATCCTCAGCTTCTCGAAGTTCACGAGACCGTCCACGTTGGAGTCGTTGCCTGAGAGGACAACGATGAGTACAAAAAAAACAAAAAACAGACAAGATGCAGCCAGTTATAGAGTCAGCTGAAGAAAGTGTACAGCAGATCAGTGATTCATATGTTCAGACATTTGCACGGTGCAGCGTTTCCAACAGTATTTCTAAGCCGAATCTTCAAAAGGTAAAAATCGGCTCGTTCTGGTCTCAGTCTTGTCAGTCCGTCCCCCAGGAGATCAAAGTGTCTTTCTTCCATACTGAGTCACGTGGGGCGCTTTGAGATTATCAGTAACTTGCACAATTAGGGAACTTTCTCTTCCATTCCTGACATGGTCATACATTTAAAAGAAACCTATTAAAAGAGAAGTCTGTTTTGAGCCCTGAAGCAGAAGTAAACCTCCTGAGTAAGATTCAACTTGACCTTTCAAAACAGCACAGAGGAAGTAGGAGACGGAAAACTGTGCTGTATGACATGTCACGTAGTTTCAGAAATGGCAAACGGCACAAACTTGCCAGGGACGTTTCATGGAAATGTAGCAACATTTGAGTGGATAATGCACACACAAAAAAAGAGCACACACAGACATTCTGTGCTGCATACGAACCTTCATGCAAAAAGGTGAGATCCTTCTTGACCACTGGGAACAATGGGATGATAGGAGGCTGCATGCTCTGGCTGCTCAGGATGTTTCTGTACTTGGCCATGTTCCTGGACGGGTCGAAAACATCCTGCAGATCCCCGAACAGCTTCTCATACTTGCTGGGCAGTTTCTCCCAAGAGCTGCGCAGACGTGCCACCGGTGCCAAGTTCAGACCGCTATGTTGATGGGGGAGAGAAAGGTAAGGTGCAAGGTAGGATGGGAGAGGAGGGGGGGGGGGGGGCAGAGAGACAGAGATAAATGAAGGGGAAAGATAGAGGTAGAAACAGGGAGGCACACAAGAGGGAGAAGAGGGTTGTTTTAGTTGGAATGTTCGATGGATATGTTCCTTTAAAAATCCCTATACTGACGTTTGCTTTCTGTCTTTTTGAGCTTCAGTTCACAAGCATTCCATGATCGAGAGCAGGAGACCCCTTAAGGTAAAGTCATTTCTGGGCGGACTCATTAAGACGGCAGATAATTATGAATGGCTGCTTTCTCCTTTTACCATCTTTTCTGGTCTTGTCCCTTACTCTTTTGCTCATCAGCTCTACATCTGCACTCTTCTCCTCTTGAAACCTGAACGCATCAATTAATTACAACCATTATTTTCCTTTTTTCCTTTTTTTTTTAAAACATCCAACCCCATCCACAACAAGCCCTTCCTGCATAATCACTGATATGACTGTTATTTCATTAGAGCAGAGCAGGGTGTGTGTCCTCTATTAAAGGCTACGGGGAACCCTGCATTGTTGCATTGCCTTCACACACGCACACGCACACACACACGCACACACACACACAGCAGACTCAATGCCCCCGTCACCAGGCAGGTTACGCATCAGAGAGCCATATGCTCTGAGAAGTCCTGCTGTGAGGAGGCGTGTAAAAAGGGGACGTGGAGGTCAGACACTTGTGTTTGAAAGTGCCTGTAACAGCAGTGAACAGAGGGTCCCCATACTTCACTGTGAGTCTGGATGTGTCAAGAAGACAGCTAAGCATAAGCCAGACTCACTCAACATGGATCCCTGGTGAAAGTAGGTCACAACACAGAAGCTTGAATCTCACCCGTTTATCAAGACACAACTGAAGTGGATAACTGCTTGTTGTGCGTTTGAATATCCCAGAAAATATCCCATCAATATATGGATTAGATAGTTAGAGAGGAAAAAAGTGTCGTATAGCATGGACCGAATTGCATCAGTATATTAGAAAACACTGAGTCAGAAGTGGGTGTTATTGAGTAGTTTCCTCTCTGTTGACAGTCTATGCTGAGAAGCTACAACAGTGTTCATGCACATGCAGACTGAAACAAAAAGAAAAGATGAATCATTGTCAGGATGTGTGACAGCAGATGAACAGCCGAGGCTTTCTCTTCTCTCTACGGAGAGACTCTACAGGATTCAGAAATATCAATGTAGCCGAATACTGTATTTTAAGAATGGCTCCACGTTTTCCCCATATCGATTGTTTCTTGGCTGTTTTTCCTGCTTGATCTTTTTCTGGGAAAATACACTTCAGAAACCTTTTATTTTTTTTTATTTTTTTTATTAAGCCCACCTGATGATCGCAAACATGGAGTTGAAGTTCTTGCATTCTCGGCAGTGCAAGGCGATCTTGATGAAGTGTTTGATGGTCTTCATCCTCTTCATGGCGTTAGGCTCCTTCAGGATCTCTGTCGCCACCCAGAAGGTCTCCTGGTTTATCACCTCTTCAAACTGTTTCAGGCTACCACTTCCCATAGAAGAGTCTAGCTTAAACAAGTCATCCACGTACCTGGGGAACATGTCAGAACAGTTGAATAAATAAACAGACTTCTCCAGACAGTAACTCTTTAAACTTCTACATCAGGTCTGTATGCCGGTAAAACTGTTAAACGCGACCTACTCTGTGGACTCGATGTTCCTGAAGAGCTCAAAGTCTCTCATGGAGAGCTGGGCGGCGACCTCCATGGTGCTGAGCTGCAGCAGAGAGATCTGACTCTCTCTGAGGAGATCCTGAGCGTCATCGTCCGAGCACAGCGTCTCAGTCTCCATGTTGTTCTTCAGGTAGTACCTGAAGGGAGGAGGGGCAGAAAGCTGAACGGTTATCATCAACTTGAATCTTTTTGGAGTTCTTCCACTCGGATCTTGTTTCAACAAATCAGGAAAATCTCTGCTCATTTACAGACACATAAAACCACAACCTGATGCAATACGCTGAGGAACAAGAGATTTGTTGTTTTATGTTGTTCACGTAATTTTTTTGCAGTCGACTTTGGTCATGTTTTGAGTAACAGAAAAGATGGAGAAAAGCTGTGATTGTCGTATGGAAACTGAAAGAGTAAATACAATACTGGCAATAAGAACAAAGAGGACATCATATGAGGAACATCTGCACAAGATGGTGTTTGGGCGCAGGTTAAAAACAAAACAAAAAAACAGCTGATGTTATTGACAGATTACGTCGATGTCTGACTCCTGGGTCCAAAAGGATAGAGGGTCTCTCAGCAGAAAGGGGAGGAAAATGAAAAGTGTTTGAGTGTAGAGTAAGAGGGGGGGGAATGAAGATTTTTTTTTTCTTTCGACTTGATCTCCAACATTTTCTGGGACAGATTCCAGCAGCAGGATCTTTCTCTTATACCTTGATATGCTCTCCTGTGTTCATAAATATAACACCACTTCCTCTCTAATGGAGCTGTAATGTGTCCGTCTACAAATGCAGCACCTTAGCGCCCTGCCGGACAACAGCACTCAGGAGCAAAGTGTTAGCATGGGTGTGTTGCTCTCGGCTCCTCCGGATCAGAGGAACAATGACCAAGCGGAGATGAGTGTTGAGTTCTTTCAGTGATCAAAACACAACCTAAACATTTGTCCAAGGCTGAAATGACAAGTTTGGGCACTTGCTGAAAACCTGTTTGGCTATCACCAATCAAGAAATGCTGATGGGAGATAAGTTAAGATAAAAAGAGAGGAGACGAAAGCAGAGTGGACAAGAAGAAAAGAGATCGGAGGAGATTAGACCAGATGAGAGCGGAGAAATGGGAACGGAGACGAGAACCGACCGGAGGACAGATGAACGACTGATGAGAGAAGAGGAGAGAACAGTAAAGAAAAGTCAGGAGAGGAAGAGAGGGAGAGAAACGGACAAAGTCTGAAAGAGAAGGTACGAAAGGAGAAGAGAAATAAAGAGAGGAGGGAACATTTGACCAATCCTTTCAAGAAATTAAAATCACAGAGGAAAAACTATAGGCTCATGACTCAAAACAAAACCACAAATAATCCAGTGTAATAAGAGGAGAGAGTAAGCTAATGATGAACAAAGTGGAGCTAAATAGAGCACATTACCAATAATTCACTGGAACTAAGCCATTGGAAATAGCCTTCAGTGGGTTGTGTGGCTTTATGAAGCATAGGAGATAATTGCTTTCAGTGTTTTGCGAGTGTGATCAAGACTTGCTCTTTGGCCTTCTTGTCTCCTTTATGACCTTTGTCAATCATCAGCAGCACGGAGAGGCTGAGGAGACAGGATTCATAAAATGACCATCAGGGTGTCGGTAGTGTTAAACCAAACGAATTGTCTGCGCAGACGTGTTTTTTTTTTTCTTCCTCCTGATATACATCCATACAATAGAAATGCATGGAGACAAAGAGGAGCCTTCTAAAGATGCTTCCTCACACCTCTACGGCTCATCCAACCCACTATCCCTCAAGAGAATAGCAATTGTCGTCCGTACAGCTCGGTCATCCATCAGAAACACGGAGAAGGAATGAGTGTGTGTCGCTCTGTTCATTTAGACTTTTCTTGGTAAGAATTAACGTGTGGATTAATGTGCACAGAAGCAGTGAACAGAGAGAGTCTATACATGTCTATACTAGCTGTGAGTAATGTGCATAAGAGGGAGACTGTCTGTATTTATATATCTCTGTGCGTGCCTCTGTGTGCATGTGAGTGTGCGTATGAATAATTCCAGACATGCCATGCTGTCTGCTGAGGCCTCCGCCCCTGACAGAGGATGAAATATTCATGCTAACCTAGTTGGGAGGGGACTGATGAGGGACCACAGGAGACCAGGAGAGAGGGTGGGAAGGGAAAAAAAATAAAAAATACAAAACTGTGAAAAGCCGTCAGAGCGGCTGTTTCAGAGCAGACTTTGTGGCTGCAGTCCATTTCTCCTACGTGTCCTACAATCTTTTATCTTAAAACAGATGTGACTGGCAGTTTTACAAGGTGGTTGTTACTGGAAGATTTGTTAAAAAAAAAAAAAAAAACAGGCTGATGATGATTTGGTACAAAGGAGTCAGACATAATATCACAGAAAGGCTAACAGCTTGTCTTCTGATCTGAACACTGCCTGTAGTCCTGCATTCTGCTTCAAATTTATTTAATCAGAAACAAATTTATACCTCAGAAAGTAATAAACCCCCCACCCCTCGCTCTAAGAGTTTCAAATCAATTTCGATGTTTTTAGATGTTTTGTCCATGACGAGTTGGACTCAAACTGTTATCAGAAGTATGGAGCATCTTGTCTTGTATTGATGTGGAAAAAGATTCTATTCTTATGCAGTACACCATATGGCTGGAAATCCATCAATGGGAGAAAAGCTCACAGGAGTTGTACAAAATTCTGAGCTCTGTGTGGCCTTGAATAGTATGAAGCAACCCAGAGACAGTTTAAAATTGAAAAAGGAGAGGAACTCTTCCATGTCTTTCAGTCCAAGAAGTGTTGGTCACAGCTCTGGCTTAGTCCTTTCATCAGAAATAAGTCTACGAGCTGCTGTCTCCCAAAGATTCACTTTACACCCCTTTTTTCATGCTTCCTGTCGATGGAACAGGGGTCGCTTCATGGTGCACTGCAGTTTTCTTCTGTGACTTCTTGTGTATTGTAAGTTGTAGTAACAGAAAAACTCAAACCTGCGACATTTGGGACCATATTTTTTTTTTGAGCAAAATGGGAATGAATCTTGAAATCCTTAAAAGCAGAAAAAAAGTGTTTGAACTGCTTGTTATCAGATCCTCCACATCACGATATTCGACACGTTTCTTACCTGCCGTTGAGCTGAATCCGATCAGCCAGTTTGGAGAGCTGGTCGGGCAGGCGGCGCTGTTTTATGACTCCCTCCGGGCTGACTGACACCTCGCACAGGGAGTAGGTCTCAGGCGCTGCGATGAGGCCGAACTCATTGACAGTGTGGGCGACCACATCCTTGGCTGTAGTGTCCTTGCTGATGATGATGTAGCAGCTCTGCTGATCAGCCTTGAACACCCGGATAACTTGGTCGGGGATGTCTGGGAGTGGAGGAGAAAGAAAAGAGTGCAGCTGTCAGTAACTCACGAGGGTTCAATAAGTTAATGGATGCAGTAGGTGGATGCCAATAATGCAATAAAAATCAGAGTAAAGGAGTCGAAAGCACAAATTACAGCATTTACCATCAGTAAAGCACCGATCATGTAATTCTTATGAAACATTAAGTATTGAGGAGTGCAGCAGCACTTGAAGGAATTCTGGAAGCTTTGTATATTTTACAATGACATGGTTGAGAAAGTATGGTGAAAAGACATACTGCTCTGAGAATCCCTGCTGGCCTGACTTTTTTCTAGCAAATAGACTTTTAAGTAAATTCAAATGAGCCGCGGGTCCCCTTGGTTCATAGAATATTAAAGTTAAAAATTAATAAGTCACAGTGACAAATAACATTGTGACATTATTCTTAAGTCCTATATTATTTTCCCAGTATGGCTATGAAATCAATTTCCAAATGGACTCGCACGATTTCACAAGTAGTTGCAAGACAAATGTTCTTCCACATCCAACATCTCGAAGTCCTTTCGTTTACTTTAATATTAATAACAGGTGAGCACACAGGTAATGATACACAGACTCCACTCTGTTGAACTGCACTGAATTAAAAATAGATTTCGTCCCAAGGACGTCACAGGTGACTCGTAGCAAACATGTAAAGTACACCACAGGGCTGCAAGGACACGTGTGTGAAGAGGAAGCATGACAACGGTAGAAGCAGCAGGGAGTCACATGCTGAACATGCACGAGGGGGTTTGGGACAGTTAGTGTAACATCAAGCTTGGATGTCATAGTCACCTCTCACTTTTCAAATAAACTTCATTCGGTGATAAAAAATTCAAATTTGAATCATTTACTTGGTCTCATTACATAACTTTCCATTTAAAAGTGATACATGTTTAAATCATAGAAAAAAAGGAAAATAAAACTGCATCCTCTTCCACTGTGGCTCTCCTCAGGGTTAGATGAGTGAGTTCTTATTGAACACATTAAAGACAGTTTTTATTGGTTAGAAACATCAATTCTCTCGTGCAGCTGATGTTGGAGGAGCTGCAAGCGACTCGCACGGTGCGGTGTGTGTTAAATAATAGAAGTGCTCCCCCCTGAGTGAGAGACTGCATTAGAGATCCTCGTGTTTGAGTAAGAGAGGAGGCTATGGCCCATTAGCCACACACAGCCCGAGAGCTCCATCATAAAGAGATGGAGGGAAATCACGAACAGATCATGTGGAGAACAAGACATGGTCCGTCTGACTGATGAGTTTGTTCAAGAGCGGGCTCGTGCAAACGTACACACACACACACACACACACACACACACACACACACACACACACACACACACACACACACACACACACACACACACACACACACAAAAGCTGCTTCTTCTCAGTTACCAAGCAGGGAAGGATGAAATGTGCTCAGGCATAAAGTCACTAGCACATAGTTCTTATCAGTGTGAGACGATGGGTATCTGCACGTGTGTGTGTGTGTGTGTGTATGTGTGTGTGTGCGTAGATGTCAATAGCTGGGGCAGCTTTACAATCATCATCATCATTACAGCTTCAATCAGCAGACAATGCAACGAAACAAACTGCTGAAACCAAAGCCAATAACAAGGACGTTAAAAGCGATTGTTAATAATCAGCCAGCTCGGTTTGTCTGAACAGCCGGCTGGTCTGTATAAAGGATTCATTGTAATTTCCAATATCTGAAAAGTGAGGGATGTTTTTTTTAGCATCGGTTGTTTTCGCTCTCCGTTTCTTTCCATGGATTCTTTTTCTCTCCTCTGTTTGTCCCGACGGCCCTCTTTCTCTTTACTCCATTCGTTTCCCTCTGCTTACGAGGAGCTCTTTTAGACGGAGGCGTAAACGAAGGGTCTCGATTTTTTTCAGTCTGATACTTTAATTATCCGGCTTACTATCGCTGGTTTTCTTGAAAGTTGCCTACCCCAGCTTAAAGAGTTCACGGGATATTGATGTTTCGGTGTTAGAGGCCAGGCTTGGCTATAAATGACCTGTCGATGGACTTCGGACTGTGCGTTTATTGATTGAAATCACATGACATACACACTTTATATGTCAGTCAAATGATTACTGAGTTTTATACTGGAGGAGGAATATTTGCAGGAACAGTAATCCCCAGAATGACAGGCAGTGAGCTTGCATCATGTTTCCTGCATTGTTGCAGCAGCACCAGAGCTCCTTTTCTGTTTGTGCACAGCAGCGTGGTGAGGCTGGGCTGAGTGGAAACTAAATGCTTTGTGTCTCATTAGCGGTGATTTGTGATTTTAAGTGTGGGAAGCTCTCTCTGCTAAATAGCTGGCTATCATATCCGGGGGTATTAATCATGTTTAATCCGCTGGATGAGCTGCGACCTGACCTGCACACAGGAGGACAATCGCTGCCCATCCAGCCAAACATGCAATTCATTAGCACCTTTAATAAGGTATCATTCATTTTCATCAACACCAGAGGATTTATTCTTGGACTGAAGCCAAACAGGTTTTTACCGAGAGGGAAAAAAAATGTTTTTTTTTTTTTTTTTTTTTTTTTTGTGCAAACACAGCACTAAGTGAGGCTACACACACAACCTTAGTCTCCTCCTCCTCTCGACTGTTTGCCAAAGCTTTTCTCATTCACCCTCTCATACAGTCAGAAGACATAAATCATCTGTAAAAGCATACAGAGCAGAGGAGGGCGGGGCATGATGGGGGCCGGGAGGAAAGTGTGGTGGAGTAGCTAAGGTTAAACAAAGGGCTCAAATGAAAACAAAAAAAGAACTATATGGAAGGATGTTATTCTTACACATCACAGTTAGTCCATTCCATACTAACCACTCCTTTTTCTGGGAGTGTTCCCCCCCCTTCCTATCCTATCCCTTCTTTCTGAATCTTTTCCCATCTCCCCCTATCCCATTTTCAAGCCCAGCTCAGTTCAGCAGATGGCTGTTCCGTCATGAGCCCGGGTCTGCTGAAGATTTCTGCCTGTTAAAGGGAAGTTTTTTCTTGCCACGCTATGACGGATAAAGCTGGGCCCTTATAATATAGCATTAAGTCATGTCTTTTACCGTCTTCTTTTTACTTGCTCTTTTGATATGTTAACAGACAACGGGTATTTTTTCAGACTTGGAGCCTTTCTTTTGTTGTCTCTTTGTGGGGGATTCTGAGCGTTAGATATACAGGCAGATGACAGAGCCTGCATGGACGACATAAAACACAGGCACTTTCTTCTGACATTAGCGAATGTGAACTTCCTTTAGTAGACACATAAAAGAGATGTTTGAACCCCAGAAAGGGCATTATATGAGACCTTTAAGTTTCTTACCTAATAAATACATAATCAATGAAATTATCTTTGTGGTTGATTGCATTGCAGGAATAGGACAACACAATGTGACTGACGACATGGTCGCTTCTTAAATTCTCCCTAGCGAAGCAGCTCAACTGATTGTTAACACATGGAAAGAATGAATACCTTTTATTAAATGGTTATACGTTGAGTCCCAATGGTCTCTTCAGAAAATCTGACTTTGTCTTTTTTAAGTGAAAACTAAATCTCAAGTGCCCCCTTTGAAAAGTGAAAAAACTGCCCCTAGAATGTGAACCATATATTTGCCACAAGGTATGAGTTACAAGCACAGAACAAGGCCCAAAACAGCAGCCTGGAGGATGAGGTTAACAGATGCAAGTATTTGCAGAAAAAGTTCAAACTGAAAGAGGAATAAAAGAAGAGATGTGAAGGGGGAACTTAAGGGAGGAGTGTTCACTGAAGCACAATCAAACAGTGGCTTTAAAAGGTATGTATACTTACAGTAAAGTCCCAGGGCTGTGCAAGCAGAGAGGAGAAACAAGAAAACACAGTGAGTATGATGGGAGGAAAGAGAAAGTGTGGGAGGAGTCAAGTGAGTAATAGTGGTTGGAAACATCATGACAGAGGAGAGAAAAAAAAAGGAGAGGGAAGACCAGCGGAGTTTCTGCTGTCGCCTTAATCTATTCGTGTGAAACCATGGAGGGGAGGAGTATGAGTCATCATGTCCACACTGAAACATCTGTTAAAAATCACGGCAAAGAGTCGCAAGAGGAGAGAGAGGTGCAAGTGGGAGAGGAGAAAAGATGAGAAGACGAAAGAGAGGATTCGAGAACACAACTTCCCTCTTAGACATACGGAGAAATAACGTTGCAGATCTTTGACTTTTTCAGCTTTAGATGTTTGCATCACTGACACCAAAGTTCCCCTGTCACGCGGTGTGTAATCTCTGGTCCTGATATGGTGCTACAACTGATATGCATTTCCATTATCATCATCCTCTGTTTCTCTGCTTGTGTTGAAGAGCAGTTGAGTCTTCGACATTCTGGGGGAAAAGTGAACTAAGGGCTCATGGGACATTCTCACATTGCAGCCTAACAAGTCAATGCATTTTGATTTGTATACAAAATCACTAACCAGAGCTATTTGCTTCAAGCGGGTATAAAGCTCTGTAATTTAACTCAAGGATAATCAATCTGAAGAGCTCCAGAGAAGAGAGTAGAATAACACAGTTGGGAAGCTAAAAATAGAGGATGTTGCTTATTGCTTCTCTTTGATACATTTATTCTAATGCACTCTCCTCGGAATTTTGAATCTGCTTATTCCTGGTTTGGTATGAACATACAGTTTACAAATGCAATGTTTACTGCTTTGTACATTATGTTGGAAAACAACCAAAGTTGTTTAATTAATTCAAATTTGATTAATTCTCGCCAGTTAAACTTTTAATCGAGAACATTTCTTTACCTGAAATCAGATTAAAACAAACCTGAAATGACAAAATCTTAAAGGTTTCATCCCTAAAAAAAAGGCTGCATTAAAAACAACCTGCTTTACTGTCCAGAGAAAAATTAAGTGTTAAAAGACTTTAAATATCCAACTCCATGGGTAGAAAGGTTGTCCATGCGTCCCTCTTTTAACAGCAGAGAGGTGAGGCATCAGCTTCTGATCACTAATGTAATTAAAGGTGGATCTTTGGAAGTATTTCAAGCCCTGCGGCGCATCTGGAACACAGTTTGGTTAAAGCGGGCTGTTCTCCCTCTACTATTAAATCTAATGGGAGGCCAGGGGACTAAAGGAAACTCAATCTAATGGCAGATGATTAATGAGGCCCACTGGGTGTGTGTGTGAGTGTGTGTGTGTGTGTGTGTGTGTGTGTGTGTGTGTGTGTGTGTGTGTGTTTCTAGGTACAACACAACCACATGTGATGCATAGGTCTACAAACTACATGCAGGTGTGTGCGTCTGTCTGGGTGTGTGTGTGTGTGTGTGTGTAGCTAGTTGATGAATGGGTGGTGGAATAAATCAAGACCATATTCACTCTTTCGCTCTCTCTCACCTTTCCCCTTCTCCCTCTTGTTCTCTCCTCTCTCCATATTTCACACTCACTAACAAACAAATCACACACAGGGAGCGCCTGCTCTTAGTTTAAATGATTATATGTGACATGTTTCATAGGAGGGAATACTTGATGTTTTTTGACCAGGAGGTTCATTTTGAACGATGGACACAATTCTGCAACAGCTCCGCGGCAGTTAAAAAAAAAAAGAACCAGCTGTTTGTTTGTGTGTGTGCACACCTATGCTTGTGTGTCTTTGCTCTGAGGGAGTTGATGTTGGTTCTTCTGTCAGCATAAGGGATCATAAGGGTTGCTGAAAAGTTTGCTGTGTTTCATGGAGAAAAACTCAAAAAAAAACTCAAAAAAAAAAAGGGAGACACAGTTTGTTGTTTTCGAGACACGATGACACTTCACTTCTGGTTTGGCTGCTTGGTGTGATCAATTTTCACGGGGAAAGGCTGCCTGCTCTGCGTCTCTCAGCGTCTGAGTCCTTCACCACACAAGGGCTTTTCACCGCTCAATGAGGCTGAGGGCTCAAGTCAAGTGTGACAGACAGCTTCGAGAAAGAAGCAATGAATCGTTTGAGACACCTGCAATGAGCCCATGAAGGTTCTCAGTTGTAATAAAAGTTTGGCTTTCTTTTAACATAGAGGATTACAAGGCGTTGATATAAACATGAAAAACGATTTTAAAATGAGTTTTTGTCTTAAAAGCACTTTGATGATGTCAAGTTTCATCTGCTCTGGTCACTTTGTGTTCCACCTTTGAGGTTTTTTGACTTTTACAAGCAACACATTGTTGGTTGTTGTTTTTGATTCTGAGCGAGATGGTTTCTTTGAAAACTAATTAGAGAGTAAAAAAAAACAAAAAAAAAAACTATTTCAATAGAATAGTTATTTTAGAAGTAGTAAGAGCCCAGAGAAGAAAAAACAAACAAACAAAAAAACAAACAAAAACGGGTCCACTGGTGACAGGGGCGGTCACCTTGATATGATGTGGTTATGATCGTTTTTTACACACTCATATTATGCACTAATAGGATTAAGACAAGTAGACTGAAAATGACTTATTTAAAAAAAAAAGAGAGAGATCAAATGAGACTAATTATCTACTTGATATTCTGATAATAAATCATTGTTGGGTATCTAACTTTTCATAAAACAACAATTCACACACACACACACATATATATATAGCCTATATGTATATATACGTGTGTGGGTTAATGTGTGCTTTGTTTCCATGAATAAAGAGTTAAAGTCCAGTACACAGGATGCACATTGATCCGTGTGTTGAGTGTGCTTCTAATTTAATCTGTGGCAAAAAAAAAAAAAAGACATTAATGGAAATGTATCTGACTATCTTGGCGTCACTGAGAGCTCTTACCTGCAGGGTTGGAGAAGTCCAGGATGCTGGTGGCCGGCTGCAGCAGGTCGGGGCTGCTGGATGACAGGTTACCGGGGATGGGCATGATGGCCACGCTGTGACGACACTGCTTGGTCCCCACAATGCTGTCGTCCTGAGACTGACCCATCCCACCGTCACTGCAGAGGGACAGTAAGTAAGGAGACAAGGGAAGAGGAAGACAGGGGTGTGAAGGAGGAAGGAAGGGGTTTTTTTAAAAAAAAAAGGGAAAAAAAGGTGAAAAAAGAAAGGAAAGAGAGAAGCAGAAAAAGATTAGATTTTGTCCTTCAAATACTTTTTTTATTCCTATATTTCTTCCTAATTTAAACTTTAGACTTCAACATTGAAGCAGTAACATTTAAAAATAACATCAGATTTTTTTTTTCTTTGCTGCGTTTTGAGCACAAGTATTATAATAAATGTTTTTTTCCATTTATCTTGAGACCACATAAGAATGACAACTCATAACACTGAAGGAAAAAACAACATTTGGAGATTTAATCAAAACATCTATTCTAGCAGAATGACAACACACAATAGAAATCGCTGTGTTTGTCTTTTAATATGCAGCAGAGACACAGCTGATAAAGAACATTCCCATAAACACAAATTCACCGACACACACACAAACAACACTCGACAAAGGGACAAAGAGACAAAGAGCCTGGTACAAACAAGGTAACAGAGACACAAACAAGCATTGCAACAGCAAAGCACATATGAGACGAAATGATAGGTAATGAGATATGTACGGCTGTTTTTATTTGCAAGTTTGTCCATTGTGTCTGTAACTGCTGAACAGATCTGTTGGTGTATAGTGTGTAGCATTGTGCTCTTGTGTGTGTGTGTGTGTCCACATTATGTGACTGGACAGACAGGCACCTTTTAAACAGCCTACCTCAGGAGCGCTCAGGGATATGCAAACATCAACCTTTTGCGTTGACGGCCTCACTAGTCTGCACACGTTTGCATACATGTGATGGAGATTTCAAATATCACGAGACAAACCCACAGAAAGAGAAGTTGGCTCCTGTAGGGATGAACGTGACTTCCTGAAGGTTCAAGAACACTTTCCTTTAACAGCTTTGTTAGCTCAACTCATTTAAGGTTCAGACTGGGTTCATGATGACCTTTGAGATATGACGCAACATCTTATCTGTCTATCAAAAGTGAGTATTGGATTGTTTCAATGGTGGCTTGTTAGAGTCCGAAATGTAACAATGACCCGAAACGTAACAAAAAAAAAAAAAGTAACAAAACCCAAAATGTATTAAGTGGCTGATAATGTAACAAAATGCCCAGCTCAAAACGTAGAAACTTTTTGCCAAAAATGTAACAAGTCGTTACTTTATTGAGAGAAAAATATTTTGTCTGCCCCATAATGTAATAACTGACCCAAAATGTATCCACTTGTTACATTTTGGGATAAAAGTTTCTATGTTTTGGACTCGATATTTTGTTACATTATCAACCACCAGTTATTACATTTTGGATTTTTGTTACTTTTTTTATTATTTTTTTTTAAATAACATTTCAGGTCATTGTTACATTTCGGGCTCCAACATGGCTGATTCTTTTTCTTTAAAGTCATACTGGCTAAATTAGTTAAGTACGATGAAAAAACTATTTAGCACTGCATGAATTTCTAAAGAGCTTCTTGGCATATAAAAAATACCCTCTTGTAGTATAATCCATTAAAAATGTGTGACAATGACTCGTAGTAGTTGGGACTTTCTTACCTTTCAAAACCTGCTGTGTATGTAACACTTTGCAGATTTTAAGGTATCTAGATTTGAGTTGAAAGTAGCTACACTGATAATATTTGAGAGTGAATATTTTGAAGTATCACAGAAAGACAATAGAAGCAGATGAATCTACCATCAGTACTGAGATTCTTCAAAGACTGACTGATGTTAAACATGCATCGCACGTGTTTGAATATGCTGTGGTGGACAGTGTGACTGGCACTCTGTAATTGAGTGCCTGAGACGGACGCTTCATCTCTTCTCTCACTGCATACTAAGTGCAGCTTGCCTCTAGGTGAGTGGGTCTGTGTGTATGTATCTTTACAGTGTGCGCTGAACACAGTGCAGTAATACAGGGCTTCCACTAACACAGCCGAGTGCTGCTGGAGCAAAGCCTCTGTAATCTTCTGGTCACCAGTTTATAGTATGAGGAAAAAAGAAAAAAAAAGGTGAAAAAAGTAAAGGACAGACGTGAAAAAAGAAGCGAAACAGAAAAAGACAGAGTCGATCTATTACGGTGGAAAAATGAGAGAAAAAAGACAAAGGAGGTTTAGAGAGAGGATGACAATGAATTGAGACAGATATGGAAAGCATGGGGCTGAAATAAGGTCTGACATTATAAAACCCTGCCAAACATGTCCTATAATAATCACACAATGACCCTTAGCCATAAAGACACACGTCAGTAATTCTTCGGTATATTTATAAAAGTATTTTGCCGACAGGAAAGTCCAAGTATTAACCGAACATTTGAGGTGAACACCAGAAAACAGAATAACGTCTGATGGTAGTGATGTGGAAATAAGCAAACACGTCTCCTTGACTTTGGGGGACAACGAGTGAGATTCATGTATTCAAATGCATTTGCATGAAATCTATAATTGCAGTCCTCTAGTACTGTTCTTGAAGGTCAGTGTCTCTGATTAGTGTGTGTGTGTGTGTGTGTGTCTGTATGTGTGTGTGTAGGTGTTTGTGTGATGAACGGCCTGCTGTGTGCAGGTCTGCAGATGGAGACTGAATTAAATGGTTTAAGGATGTGATGTTACACAAGAGGCCCTTTGGAGAAAAAAAAAAAAAAAAAAAAAAAAACAACTTACCCAAACAGGCCCCTGAAGCAGCAGAGACAAACAGGAGGAGAAACAACATTGAAAAGCGTGAACATAAAAAAAAAAAGAAAAAAGAAAAAGAAAAAGTAATAAAACAAAAGCAGAGCCCTGCAGAGACGATTCAGCAGCGGTACCAGTGCAGCAGTGAAAACAACACCAACACACAGGTACGTTGACAATAGTATACTACAGGTAAAGTTCACACACAATGGGAAGTTAGCTGAAATAAATTAAGGAAATGTCAGGTGCTGTTTCATAAAGAAAACAGATTTCACACAGAGAGCAGAACAGGAAAATATAAGAGGAAATCTAAGTCGACTTTGTGACCTTTTGACCCCATCTGTCAGAGCTGAGCAGGAAGGAATTGTTCAAAGACACAGAAACGATCATCAAATGAAACCCAGAAACTAAAGCTTTATCAGCTGTCAACCAGAGAAGTAAAACAAAACAAAACAAAACAAAAAACTCATTTGGAGGAGAAAAAGACATGAAGCTGTGAAAGATGCTTTATTTTTTTCAATGACATCACAGGAGAAGTGAATTAGCCATGAGTGTTCTAATTAGCCTTACCAAAAAGAGACTCAATATCACAGCTATTCTGTTCTAATAGAGCTTTTACATGCAGAACAGAGCAGTGCTCAATGTCATGAACAATGACAACACCTGCTCTCTAAATACACTGAACAAAATAAAGCATCTTGACATTAATTCACAAACACATGGATGTTGAAAGATTGTACTAATTAAAAAAAGAAACGCAAACATGCATATCCTTCAGGTTAAGAGAACTCAACACCTTCATATATGTGATCTATACCTACTCTGTATAATTCTGCATTTTCAAAAAAAGTCAGAATTGAACTGATGAAACCTGAGCGGGACAAACACACAGTCCGTCTCTGATTCCATCATTACCCCGTATCTGTTTGGATAATGCATGTGCAGTAAAACCAGGACGTCTTGCAGCGCTGCGGTTGTGATGTCCAAACACTCAGTGACACAATATTTAAGTACCGTAAATTCCGGACTATAAGCCGCTACTTTTTTCTCACACTTCGAGCACTGCGGCTTCTACTCCGGTGCGGCTAATGCATGGATTTTTTATGGGGGACAATGAGCTTCTGCCGCAAAAACATTTGACTTCGTCACGTCGGATCTTAATATCAGTCATTTTGCGCTTCATGCACGCACCCTCATCATGGAAAACACACGGAGAAATACATATGATGCAGCTTTCAAGTTAAAGGCGATCGACCTGGCTGTCAAAGAAGCTAACAGAGCTGCTGCACGTTAAGATGACACTGACAACGACAACAGAGACTGAGGAAGTGAGTAATGAAGTCATTCTGAGGCAGTGAATGGATGGACTTTTTCTTGTGAAATATATTACGGTCATCTTTTTCATCAGCCGTGTTACAGACACCGTCGGCTAGGCTTCGTATTGTAATGGTTCATGTTGTAAAGTCAGTAGTTGATAATGTATTCATAATTCCGATTATGTGGAGAGTCAGTGAATGCACCAGCGAGAACGTGTTGAGTGGCTGTATGAGAGAACGCTGGGGGAGAGAGTTGGATTGTTACGGCAAGTTATGTGTTGCTCTCTGCTGTAAACGGCGTGGTCACGGCCGACAGTGATCGGGTTATTAAAAGTTATTATTTGAACGCTCTCGTCGTCCTTTAACGTCTGTACGGACGCTACAGTATTTGCGGATGTTACCGGTAGCCTACGTCTGTGTAAATAGCTCTTGTTATAGCGTGGACACCTGCGGCTTATAATCAAGTGCGGCTTATATATGTACAAATACATTTATTTACTTATTTTTAGCCGGTGCGGCTTATATCCAGGTGCGCTCAATAGTACGGAATTTACGGTAATTCGTTTTTATTCAATATCCACTTTCTCGTCACCTCACTCGATCATGTGGACTTTTAAGATAAGCTGACTAAAGGCTCTCTCTGTCTATTGCTCTCCACTCTGGAGGCAGTAAATCAGCATGCCTGGTCAATATGGGATGTGTTTAAAGGTGCATGTAGCAAGGCACCGGGCATCTTGATTTGGAAAGAAAACGACGGGTTTATTGCCGGTGTGTCCTTGTCATATAAAATCGTTGTCAGAAGTGGAGCACAATGTCAGCCAAGAAAGAAAAAGAGGAGCAGCAGCCGTAGTGACACTGAGCAAGAGGAAGTGAATGTGATTGAAATAGTTTAACAAGGTTAGCGGGCTTAAATTAACTCGCCAGGTACTTTAATAACTTCACAAATGAAACCCTTTTTTTTTTTTTTGTGAGACAGACCACAGCAGCAGTGGAATCCTAAACGTCCAGTGATCCTCGTGTGTGCATGTAAGTATGTGTGGGTGTACTTCAAACTGCATGGTATCTTCAATTATCCAAAGTGCCTCTGTTTCTTCCATATACAAGCACACACCCTTCTTGTAGGCGAGTTTACTCTGTCGCTCTTGTCATAGTTTCATGCACCGATGAACCCTGATAGACCCGAACCAACCCTCTCATCTCGCTCCTCAGATTCACTCCCTTTAATCATCCATCAGCTCCTTTGAACCAAAGAGGGGTCTGAACGCTGCAGACGAGCAGATTAAAAAGCCATGAAAGCTCTTGTTTGGTTGATGAATAGCGAGCGGCGGAGAGAGTTTGGAAGCCGCGCATCGAGCCAGATCAATGGCCGATGTGATAGCGTGTCGCGTTAGGATTCGGAGAGCAGACGGCGTTCACGCAAACTGTGATGCATTCTGAGCGTAATCACTGCAGGAAGCTGATGGAACGGAGACAGCGGGAGAGGAAAAGCGAGGGGGAAAGAGAGACGCGTGACACGGTCTGTGCGAGAGTTTGTGTGTGTGTGTGTGTGTGACCTAACGCCGCATGATTATGCTGCTGATGGTTAGCTCTGCAATTAACACAAGCAGAACAGCGTCTCCTCGCTCACACACCGACACAGTGCAGAGTCTAATGAGGCCTGGAGAGGCATGAAATGATGAAATGAAATCAAGCCTGTATCAGCACGTTACGGCTGGAATATTGAATGTGAGCGCCCATCTGCACAATTGCTTCAGATTGCTCCAGATGCTGCGAGTACAATGGATGGTTATGGATGACAACCGCAATGGTTATGTGATTATGACGATGATGCCTTTTATGTTTCTCCAGACATTACAGGAGCTTAAACAAGTAAGAGAGTCGAACGTGCTCAAAGTAAACACCGCGATCTCAGAGCGACGTCCCTGTGACCACAGATGGAAATAGGATGCACTTGTATGCTGTTACTTATTTCTCTTAACCTAAGGTTTCCATTAACCCCCAGGTAAGCTTGGTATCAGAACTCGGTTCAAATCGCTCCTTTTTCCTGCTCATACCAGCTCCAAGAGAAGGCTGAAATCAGCTTTTTCTGTCACTTTCTTTGGTGCCATAAATGGTTCAATTTGGGCAAAAAAAAAAAAAAAAGAAGAAGAAGAAGAAAAGTAATCAGCTTAGATTTCTGCTCAAGCCTCCAATATTTGCACTCTGCGGAGGGTCACAGCTTGCTACAAATGTGATGCAGAGACAGCAAACACATAAAGTCGGAGAAGATTGTCAGCAGACGAAATCATTCGAAAAAGATATATATATATATTTTTTTTTTTTAAAGACGGAGGCTGAATCCATTAGAATTCACAACACAAACCTTTTCTTATCGTGGACATGTTGTGAGTTAAGACCCACCTGACAAACACAACTTTTTAAGTTCAGTTTAAAAATGACCATTCGGTCAAAGTGATGTTTCAGGCCACCGGGAGATTATTGGTCTACTGTTTAGGCTTTTTCTTTTCTTTTTTACGAACGCTCTGGTCTCCACTGATCTTTCAGACATGTATCTTTAGCTGCTAAATGCTTCTCTATTTCACCAGCTTTACTCTGTCTGCAGTATCAGACTGAGTAGGAAATGAGCAGTAGTTTTTAATAGCACGCTATGAAAAGCACATATGAGAGTGACGAGTGTGAACAGAAGCCGCAAACTTGAACAATGAACAATGAGATACATTCACTACACTGTATAAAGCTGAGGGGAGCCATTCTAACTGTTTTCATATTTTTATTTGAGGAAATGTCAAAAAAATTTAAAAATAATCCTTGTTGCTTCATTAAAGTCTCGTAAGTTAGTGTAATGGAAAATTTTACTCCATGTGTACTACAAAGGTCTCATAGAATCTGTCATATAAAATGTTTTTGAAATGTCTTAGAATACTACATGCAAAGCATATTGGGTGTTTTGTTTCCCATCATTTTGTTCCCTTTATTCTGTTTCTCACACTCTGTACATGTGGGAAGAGTCACCCAGGCTCTTTCTCACTGGACTCCATCTCCTTCTCAGCCTTGGGAGATGGTAAATAGTCATGTAGTCTCTTTTCTCACACTAGGGGATAGATTGTGCCCTGCCAGGTGGGCAGTGGCCCTATGTGGCGTGATGGGTGAGTGATCTGTGTAGTGTGATGGAAATGTATAAGTTTTCATGTTTGCCTTTTCTCGGGGCCTCTTTCTCTCCTCACCGTGTGAGAGAGGGGTCTTCGAACGCTTATCTTGCCTTCGAATAAATGTTCATTGAGACCAGATCGATCTTGGGGTTCCTTTTTGAATAGATCTTCTCACTCTTTATTTTCACTCTTTGGTAATGGAAAAAATTCCACAACATTAGCCATGCGTCTTTACCAAGAACTACAAGATCTTTATCATTTTCTCAGGGTTACTTCGCTATGAAGAAATGTAGTTCCTTCTAAATTAGAATTTTGAATTAAAAATAGCCTTTTTTTTCGAATCCATTTCATAACCACACAGAGTTTAAAGTGTTCTTACCTGAACGGTTTTGGCGGCAGTATGCTAAAGCGCGTCTTCTCCAGCATCTTCCTGATCTTGTTCCGTCCCCCTGACACGGTGTTGGCTTTCATTTTCCTGGTGCTCTTGTTGTCCGTAGGGAACTCCATGTCTCCGGGAAGGTCGGGAATGGAGAAGCGGTTGCCTTTTTTCTCCTGGATCTTGGGGATGTGAGGGCCGCCGTTCTTCTTCTCGTGCACGATCCTGCTGAGGAGCTCTTTGAAGACTAGTTGGTTTGGGTGAAGAGAAAAGAAGCGGAGGATTAGTCATGCTCTTTGAGCGTTAGCACGCGAGCTCAAATATTCAGACTTTACTCACCAAATATGTTGGTCTTGACGGTGAGAGAGAGGTGTGTGTTGTTTCTGAGGATGTCGACAGCTTTGGTAATGGAGATGTTCTCAAAGTTTTGACCGTTGATCTCCATGATCTGAAACAAGTCAGACGAGACGACTACATTTTAGCTGAACGTCCTAACAAACTAAAAAACAGTGACACAAAGGCACCAAACTGTCCTGAACCAAACCGGAGTGCCTGGTGAAAACGGGGCTGAAATAACACATTCATGAAAGAGTGTAGAGCCGAGAGACTGCTGGTGAGTTTTGAACATTTGAACACTTGTGTTTCATGTCACCATTTGAAGAAATAAATCAGTAGTTTGCAGTAGTTAAAAGCAAGCCAGAATAGAAGAAAGCATTCGTCCTAAACTTCAAAGTCAACCTCCGAGCAAGCTATGCCTCAATTTCTTAAATTATGTATTTAGAGTTTCAAGGTTATGATTTTTTTTTTTAAGGACAATCAAGACGGATCTCTGAAAGAGTTCGTAGATCCTCTCATTAAAGTACGAGACTTTCAGGGGCGCACACATTTTCTGTCTTCTTTTCTTGCACTCTCCCAGCAGAGCGTCACCGTTGCTATGTCTGTGATCTAAAGGTTGTTGCTGAGCTCCCAGTTTGAGTTCATCTGCACTCTCGAGTACATACAACCTCCCTCTTTCTGCATCCAATTCCTTTTTTTCCATTCCCTTAGCGGTGCAGAGGAGCTGAGTATTTTTTTTTTTGAGGCTAAAGACTGGAAAATATCTTGTAAGTCCTTGACACAAGTGGTGTTTGGTAAACTGTTGCTTCAGGAGTGTCTGACAGAAACATGGTTTATTTGGTGCTGCACACACAGATAAAAATGGAGGGTTTATTTTGATGTAAAAATCAGCAGGTTCATGATAACTTCCCTGGTCAAACCTCTTCAACAAACCTCTTCCACATCTCTTACTAAGTGTGATGATTCAAGTATCCATCAAACACACACACGCACACACACACACACACACAGGTGTTTCTAATTCTATAGTAACATGACTAAGATGGACACATCATGACGCCATAAAGGATCGCATTAAACACATGCGCACTGACCTGCGGATATAACATTTGTCTAAGTTTGACAGATTTGGAAGAGCATTGTGTATTTCTGCCATTTACGGCCTTCATGCACTGATTATAACTTCAGAGTCGCACATCTACGTGCAGAGGTGGAATCAGCTCGACCACACGGTCACATCAGAAGTTAAAATACCGTAAGATTGCTGACTTTTGACCACACGTCACGTGATTGGTCGTGAAGAAGACAATACAATCAAGTCTCTGAGAAAAGTGGTCAAAATATTTGCATTCTTGCTGGTAAATATTTAATTACATACGCACAACGTCCCCATTTACTAGAGAAGTGGTTTTATGCAAAGCCATGTTGGGTTTTATTCTAACCATCTAATTAGGGACTCATTTACATCAGGGAGATCCTGAGGCTAAATATATTACTAAAGCATTTATTCTTCTTTAAAATACACACACATATATATATATATGTATATATACCGTAAATTCCGGACTATAAGCCGCTACTTTTTTCTCACACTTCGAGCACTGCGGCTTCTACTCCGGTGCGGCTAATGCATGGATTTTTTATGGGGGACAATGAGCTTCTGCCGCAAAAACATTTGACTTCGTCACGTCGGATCTTAATATCAGTCATTTTGCGCTTCATGCACGCACCCTCATCATGGAAAACACACGGAGAAATACATATGATGCAGCTTTCAAGTTAAAGGCGATCGACCTGGCTGTCAAAGAAGCTAACAGAGCTGCTGCACGTTAAGATGACACTGACAGCGACAACAGAGACTGAGGAAGTGAGTAATGAAGTCATTCTGAGGCAGTGAATGGATGGACTTTTTCTTGTGAAATATATTACGGTCATCTTTTTCATCAGCCGTGTTACAGACACCGTCGGCTAGGCTTCGTATTGTAACGGTTCATGTTGTAAAGTCAGTAGTTGATAATGTGTTCATAATTCCGATTATGTGGAGAGTCAGTGAATGCACCAGCGAGAACGTGTTGAGTGGCTGTATGAGAGAACGCTGGGGGAGAGTATTTGCGGATGTTACCGGTAGACTACGTCTGTGTAAATAGCTCTTGTTATAGCGTGGACACCTGCGGCTTATAATCAAGTGCGGCTTATATATGTACAAATACATTTATTTACTTATTTTTAGCCGGTGCGGCTTATATCCAGGTGCGCTCAATAGTACGGAATTTACGGTACATATATAAATATATGTATATATAAAATATACATAAAAAAGACATTTTAAAAGCTTATTGTTAAGTTAACACCTGTAAATATTACAACACAGCATGCAGCAAAGTTCCATATCTTACGATATGACTTTGTACTTTACGACAGCACCTCCTCTGTATTCTCACCTGATCTCCTCGTTTGAGTCCCGTCTCTGCCGCCTTGCTCCCCGGTTCCACCGACTCAACAAAGACGCCGAAACCTCTCTCGCTGCCGCCCTGCACGCTGAAGTACAGCGGCGTCTCCCTGGACGCCTTCTGCAGAGTGATCTGTCTCCACTTAGCTTTGGCTGCACACGCTATGTTCAGCAGTCGCAAGTGGCCCTTCATTTTCTGACGAGAGGGGAAAGAAATGAAAACATGATTGGGCTGAACAGTGTCGCATTTTTTGCTTCCTCAGCTGAGTGCAAACGCTTTAAGCTGATTTTACAGCAGCTGTTTCTACATGAGAGGAGAAATGATTGGACACATGTATTGTTTGACTTAATCTACTTTTCTGACAAGACATGCTCTATAGTTTTCCCGCAGCTTCAAATGAATACTGGTAAAATAACAGATGAAAGGAATTTAAGCTGAAATGCGGTGAAGTAGTTTCCATTGACTTTCGATCTTACAGTCACTTCAAGAAGTTTCTCAAAGTCCTCCAGGAAGTGTGTCATGGCTGGATCCCCCTCAAAGTCATTGAAGTGGTTGTTGACCCAAAGCAGCACGATTCTAGTTACCTGGGAGACACAAATAGAAAGTTATTCCGCTGAACACTCCCTTGAACAGTTCCTCCTTCCTCTGGTTCTTCAACTATTAAGTATGAGCGGCTTTGACTCCAAAAATCAAGTTCATATTGGACTACGTTGCAGGGCTCAGCGAGCTGGTAGTTGCTCATGGAGACTTTAGGAGGCTAATTCGTTAGCAACATGAGGGCGGTGGTACTCTGTCATGGTGAAGCTAAGCTGCATATATTAAAAATGACTCTTTATAGTTTTTAATTATAATAAAACAAATGTCAAAACTCCCAAAATGAAACTTCAGTGATCAGGTTGTTCTTTAAACTTTAAATCGGTCTGTACTGTCTGTGAAGTTCTGCAAAGTAAGCTAGCAAGTAAAACATGAAAAACAGCAGGGGGGCTCTTAAATGACCATGTGCTGCAGAGAAACATTTGAAAAGCAGTTTGACTGTTTTTTTTTTTTTACCACCAAGATCATTAGAAGAAAAATCCCTAAACAGTTATTTCTGCTAAATGTACTCTTGTGTTACATTTTCCCAACCATGGCGAAAGGTAAGGGTAGCTATTGATATGTACGTCACCACAGCATCAATCAACGTCCACTCAACGTCACTCTCTCCCTCTCTCCTGTGACTTTCTCTCTGCTTGCTCTGTAAAGGATTAGAACCTGTTTAAAGGAGCTGGTGGTGATAAGCCTGAATGACAACCACATAAAGACTATTGACAGCGCAGGACTAATCTTTGGTTGAATCTGTTATGGACAACAGGAGCGTCAGGCGTGAACAAATCGCTGCTGAGCTCAAGGAAGGCTGAGCTGGCAGAACTTGTATCGAGCGCCATGTGAGGGGCACAACACAGGAATTTTTTATCAACATGCATCAATACAAAACATTACACGTGCTTAAAAGGGTATAAGGAGCATTATTACGAGCTGCAAGCATAAAACACTTTAACCTCCCCATCCCACTTGACCTTTAATGTTTCCAACCAATCAACACACACACACAAACACACACACACAGGCACACAAATACTCACTGTGTCCCGCAGGCTGTCCACCTGGAACCACTCCAGCAGCTTCTTGCCGACATCCATTGGATTTGACAGGAAGGTCCTGTAGGTCAGCAGGAAGTCCTCGATGTAGGTGGGGTCCACCACCGAAGGCTCCTCCACCAGGTGCATGATCAAACGCTCAGGGGTTCCCTGGAGGTGGAAAAAATATATACGCACTTACACATTATGATACATCCAGACAGCTGGAATGAGGCAAGGGAGCACATAATCTATACAGACACACTTCACGTGTGTTCCCCAGCAGAAGCGCACACACATGCAAGTGGGAACAAGAGCACCTTCACACGCCAATACGCATATATATTATGCCCACATTAATCATAGAAATGACAAGGACATAAACTTTAAAGATGACGCCGTTGAACTCTGCTGTCAGTGGGCCATCAATAAAAAAAAGGGACATAAACACGCACACATAAACCCACCACACAGCTTTCATTGTGGGGTTATTTCATGTATTTGCATGAAACCAATTCTTTTTTTTGTCGAGCCCTTGACTTTTCATTCACTGGTGGAAGTTATACCATGTCCAAGTCACAGAAAAGTTGTGCGAGCCTGTTGCGGTTTCAGCCGGTTTGTTCATGTTTGTTAATGGGAGCACAGGTTTCTGGGGGAAACGATTCATTTAACGAGGAACAGAAACTAGAAAGGCCTCCATTTCTGTCTGACACAAAAAGAACAAAAGCCCAAAACAGAAGCGGAAACGCTAACACTTGTGAATTGACTCATCTCGACTGGATGTGCTTTTTGGAAACAACAGCCTTTTCCTCGGAGCAGCGGCCAAGAGAATCATTCAGGCCCATTATCGGATCAATACCTGGCTGCCTCCGGAGGCTCTGGGAGGAAGATCAAAAGGCCTTGGAGAGCTTTGCAATGTAGCGTACAAGAAAATGCTCCGGTAAACACTAATAGTCGAAGCGGTGCCTCCGAACAATGCACTGAAAACTCACGGAGCAGCTGCATTGATGTTTCTGCAAGACATTGTCTGCAAGGACATGATCGATTCATAATGAGGTGGTGTCAAAATCAATCCAAAGCGTTTTGATGTTCATAAAAATGATTTGAGAAGTTGGTTCAAGCTTAGGTTAATATTCTTATCAGCCCGTGTTCTCGTTGCAGCCCCTTTCCTCTAGTCCAGTATGTGGTCTTGAATATGGTGAAACATATTTCATTATCAAGTGAAACAGTAAAAGTCATAGGGAAAAACTGCTCGAACTTCACCTCATGTTTCCACCTGATGCGATCCTGAATGGATTTGAAATTTGTAGAGATGAAAACAAATTGTTTCTGTATTGATTTTAGTCAGAGGCCAGGTCGGATAAAGAACAGAAACCTTAGCGGGCTGGACGAGTTTTTTTTTTTAACTCCAGTTCCCGAACAGTCGAACACCTCCTTTAGTTAAACATTTAAAATCACTGACCTTGATGACAATATGTCCCTTTCTGGTCCCGCTGCGGTCAAGCTCCCGGTGCTCTTTCACCATCACAATCTCTCCCTCCTCCTCCACTTTGTGCGTGTTCTTCTCCACATGGTTGAGGATTCTCCAGTAGTCCTCCTGGGCGATGCACACAAACTGGTCGAGGATGACATGAGGACAGCGGGTCAACTTGTAGTAGAGCAAAACACTGCTGGGCACCACAAACGGGTACTCAAACAACAGCACAGCAGAGAGAGGCATGGGAGAGACTGACAAATGAAGGAAGGAAGGAAGGAAGGAAGATCCAACACTTGCTATGTCTCACACTAACTACAATATGGCTCAATTTAAGCACCTATTGAAATCCACGACACTTTCAGGTAGCCATTCAGAGAAAGAGAAAGCATCCTTTAGTACAACTAGAGCTAAACGAATACGTTTCATCTCATTGAAGTCAAACACCACATGACTTGTCCCTACCCTACACCACTGTCACTCGCTGTGCTTCCCTTGAAGAAATCATCAATTTCTGCATTTGGCTCACTAGCTCTAGCTCGACCACTGTAACTTCCTCTGCACCCGAAGACAGGAAACAATGTGCGAGATTTAGAAACTGGCCAGTGTGAATCGAGGGGCCGTTCTTCTTGCACTTTGACAAGCATTTTCTTTTCGTTGCCATTTTGAGCAACTGTGAAAACAATTGTGTTCTTTTTCATTAAACTTAAATATTAACACTCTTCTATTCAGCTCAGCAGCTATGAATTCTTTATTTATTTTTTTGGTGTCTATCGAACTTTTGTCACCTGGCTGTCGTCCCCTTTGGTGCGAACTTCTCCGTTCATGTACTGTTTGTCCAGTGATGGTGAAATGCCAAAACTGTTGCCCATGCAGAGCGTCTCCATTCTTCCCTCTGGATGGCTGATCTCCACGGCTCCGTTCAGGATAACATACCAGAGGTCCAGCTGCAGGCAGGACAAAGAGATGAAGGCTTTTAACAATACAGTAAGTCAATACCATGTAAATTCAATTCAATATCTTGCAGAGTAAAAAAAATAGATTTTATTATAATTTTAACAGGCTTTTTTGAGATTTTCCCTTCATGACATCACAAAGGGCAGTAACCCCTCCCCCTGGTGGGTGACACTCCCACAGTTAGGGGTTATTTCTGCCCCTCTGAGACTGCCTTCTCACTGTTAACAATTGGGCATGGACAGAGAAAGCCAAAGTCACACAAGCCCTTTCAGAGGGGCGTGGTCAGATGCAGCTCATTTGCATTTAAAGCCACAGACACAGAAACAGCCTATTCTGAACAGGTCTGAAATAGAGGTTTATAGGCATGATCAAATACAGGATCATAGCGTTTGTTTTAGCAAGAACATTCACAGACATGTTTTGGTAACCTTTGGAATTTATTTAAACTTGTTGAATCTTAAATTTGACCTTTTTTGACCATTGCATAAGACATTAAAAAAAAGCATTCAAGTGAATAAGGAATTATTGGAAAGTGCATTTCTAGCTAACACTGATCAGTCAGTTCATTTTGATAACGTCCTGTTTCAAAATAACAACTACACAGGGGGCACACTTCAACAAAAAAAAAAATCTAAATTAGTCGGTCATTATTTGCAAGCCAAAATGAGCCATTTCAACCAAAGTTGCAATAAAATAATTTTGCTTGTGCAGATTTGCCTGGTGTCCTTTTTTTCAAGTCATTAGGTCACAAAGAACCCAGAGGATGTCACACAAATGTAATATCTATGGTAACTTTGAAGCCCTTAAAATTAGAGGCCAGATCCAAACATTAGGCCTTATACAGCCACATGAGAATGACTGCTCCATAAAGCTCTATATTACTACGTGACATTTAGTCCATTGTGAACATAATGTGGGTTGTGTGAGGATGATAGTGATGAGGTATTGTGTCTCTAGTGGCGGCTCTTTGAAAAGGAAATGCTGGCAGGCGTAATATAACAATCCATTTGTCCACAGTGGGAGCAAATGGAAGGGAGGGTGCAAACAAGCCCGGAGCTCCCTCCAAAACTATAACTGATATTTCCTCCTCATTACCTTTTCATTCTCTCACTGTTTCTCAGCCTGCAAATCTCCAATCCTCTCAGTGCTCCTCACTTTCTCTTTCTTCCAGTCAGCCTCACAATCTCCACATTTCTCAGCGGAGATGAAATGGTAATAAGAAAGGTGAGAGGTCGACAACGACATATAAGTTGAGCACAAAAGTCCTTGAGAGGCTATTTCAGTAAAGTGTTCATTAAATTACGAACGTTTCACCCTTTGCTGTTTTCTTCTTACAGCTCCTTGCTGGCTCCCTAGACTTCCATTTTCCATTTTTTTAATTCAGTTAGAAAACTTTAGACTCTTTTTTTTTTTTTTTTTTTTGAAAGTTTTTACACTTTTTAGCTCACTTAGCAGAGCTATGGTCCCTGGTGAGAGGAGACAAATGCTTCTCTTTGACCTTCAATGCAAGTCCACAGAGACACAGTCATGAGCGAAGAAGACCTGTCCATCACCGTGACTACTAGACGAAGACAGTATGGCAGCACAGACATCCATACAATACACACTCCATATACATGTATATGTGTGTGTGTGTGTGTGTGTGTGTGGCTGTCATGCTGATGTGGGTTCAAATCCTCCTGGAATTTGACATCTGGCAGTTCATTGCCATTTATCACCCTGTCGGATTTAATGCTGCTCCGTGTAACCAAACAGCCATGACAGAGCTGCTTTTTCTCAAGCATGTAACTTAATTAATTAGCTGTGTAGCAGCTCAGGTGATTGACAGGGAATTAACTTTGGGAAACAACAGATTTGGTACATGAATAAGCCTGGGATAGAGGTGAGACTGGTAAAGAATTGTGCACTTTCATGTACTTTTGGGCTTTTGTTGTTCAGTTTCTTTCTTTACATGTATTTTTTTAATTGTTTATTTCATTTAAGACTGCCTTTATGCATCTGTGATTTTTGTTTTTTTTAGATAGTGATTGACAGACAATGTAAGACTCATCTAATGTGATTTAGCTGTGATATATCAACCTGCTTATCTCGAATCAGCATGCAAGTAAACAGCTCATTACTGCCGCTAGAAAAACAATCCTCATTACATTTTAAAGAAAGTTTTATTTTGTGAATGAAGCTGATGAAGTAAAAAAAAACCCAAATAAACATATTTTGTGGTTTATGTATGTGGACAAAAGAGATGGACTGAAATCTTTCAAATAATACATCTGGTAGCAGAATAAACCATTCCAAACATTGATTTAAAAACAGTCTCAGACTCCAACTCGACAATTTCTCTGTCATTTTTTCCCCCACCTCTGTAACATTAGTGTCATCATACCTCCTGTTTGTGCTGCAGTATGACTGTGCCAGCCTGCTCCACCACCTCAAACACCATGACACTACACAGGTCTCTGCGCACAGACATGGTCATGTTGGCAAAGGCTGGCAGCTGGTGCATGAACTCCAGAAGCTGCTCTGTTGGACCCAAAGGGTAAAAAGAGGAGGCAAGAAAGCAATTAGAACAGAAATAAAACTCGTACACAAGTTACATTGATGCTCTTCAACTTGGGCATCGAAAGTCATTATTCTTAGTTGTGTGAGGCTGAAACTCCTATTTATTTTTCCATTAAAGGATCAGCAGGATATTCCTAATCAACCCCTTTAAATGGTTCTCATTCACATGTCACTTCCAACATGAACCATAATCTAATTGGATCAGCACAACTCCTCCCGGAACATTCTGCATCCTGGACCTGAAACTTCACTTTATGCCACTCGCTGTTGTTACCCGTCTTCTTCCTTGTTCTCCAACTGTTTGGTCGACATGACACATGGCTCAGGAAGTTATTCAGGACACTCATGTTTCATTACGAGTTTGACAAAATTAGTCAGATGTTCAGAAAAATGGGTCTAACTGAGAATGTTTTCCTGCTTACTGGACCGAAGACAGGCGACAGAACGTACAGGATGTTGTTAAATGTACTTTTTCTATTACTTTGATATGATTCACTCATCCCTCCAGTGGGGTCAACTTGGTGATATCGCGATATCTGGCCACTTACTGTATCCTCTTTTTTTTTTTTTTTGTGAAAAGCTACTAGCGACAAAAAAAAGTTAATTTCTAGAGTTGAATATCTCTAGGGTTGTTTTTTTTAACTCACCTTTTGTCTCTCCCCACAACATTATTTCTTTCCTACAGCGCCCAATACGATCGCATGTTTATTGCCAATTATGCAAATTAAGCGATGACATCATTTAGTGACTTCTAGCGACTTTCAGGACAGCCAATAGCTACTTTCCTTACAGAGGAGTTGTGCAAAACGGCATCCCTCTCGTCCTCCTACACATCATCTCTTTCCTCTGAATGAGCAGAGTGTGACGCTTCGCTGGTGAAGGCCACACGAGGCCGGACTCCCAGCAGTGACACAGCAGGTCGAGCCTTTGCAGCTTCCCTCAGCTCTCTGATGCAGTCACCTTCTCCTCCCGGACCCCGCTGTGACCCGCTAATAAGGTCGTCTCTCTGATTGCACACTGGAAGGGCACTGGTGTTTGGCTACCACTGTGAGGGGTCTTTTCTGTAAGAGGGCGGTTCATGTAGCACCCCTCTGCACACTGAATGATACATGCTGCCCCTGAGGGCTTCACCCTTTTATTCATTTAGTCTAATAATAGAAACTTACAGTCGTCAAGTGTAGCAATTAGCATAATCCTGACTAAATCTGAGGCGTTAGTCACACTCTGAAAAAAAGTATGAGAAAAGAAAAAAGAAAAAAAAGATGGGACTGACCAATGTCGTCGTCATTGCGGTCGGCTGGTTCTTTCTCCAGACACTCTCTGACCAGGTCCCTGCCCAGAAGGGTGTCTGAAGCTCTTTCCAGGTCCTCGTCTTCCTCCTCCTCTTCCTCGCTGTCAACCGCAGCCTCTGGAAGTCCGGACAGGTCGACATCTCCCAGCTCGCTCTCCGTGGCCTGGAGCAAAGACACAAGTTTGTAACAGTAAATAAACGAGAGAAAAGAAGAAGACGCGTCTGAAGGGGTTATTCCTTAATAAAGACTTTGAATGGGGCTGATTGAAATCACATCATGAGACAAAAACAGAAACTAATTCTGTGAATATGAAAAAAGTCACAAGACAAACTCAAGTACTCAAGGCTGTGGAAAAGCACTTGGAGTAAGGTACACCGTGATAATCTTTGAACGGACACCTTCCATTTTTAATTCAGTCCTGATCATTTGTTAAATGGTTATTAATCAGCCATCACTTTTAGTAACACACACACACACACCCTCTAATCATAAGCTGTTCTCCATTTCCCATTTCCAATTTTTAGTGATTCATCATCCATACAAGAGCAGGAATAAATAACCTTGGATTAATCAATCGTACCTGTGACCCTGAGCTAACTCTCTCTCTCTCTCTCTCTCTCTCTCTCGATCAGTCAACTATTCAAATCCAACAGCAATGACTCATATTCCCCCATGTTCCCCCCTGTGCAGGGATGCAGACAGATGGTTGGCAGAGTATGGACTCTAAGGGGGTCGAGGGGCTTATGGCTCAGGCGGGATTTGAACCGTCAACCTGAGAGGTGAAAAGAGGAGCTCTCCAGCGGTGGTAGCAGCACTGCAGCCATCTGTTCGTCCCTGCAGGTACATGTGAGGCTTAAATGATGAAGAAAATAGTGAAGCCAGATTCATGCAGATGTTTGACCTCCTATTCTGGATTCATAGAGCACTTTCATTCACTTCATTCATATTTGGGCATAGACTAAAGGCAGTCCAGTGTGACCATATTCATGAATCATACTGATTTAGTTATGGTTGATTTCCTTCTTTGGAGTGATCATTGTGACATCATACTGTATATTGGTTGTAGCAGTTAATGGATACTAAAGGATCGATCTGAGCATAGCTACATCCAATTGGACAAACCCTCCGGCGCTTGATAGAACGGTGTCAATTTTAAGTTTAAAATGACATTTCTGAGTGTGCTTGTTTGATTATTTACATCTCATCTTTTTCTATTCTGTTAAAATTTCTGCATTAGACAGCGAGTTCAGCTCTCCACCTTCAACATATTTACATGTGTCACAATGTTCAAGTGTGACCCTTAGTGAAGAAACATATTTTCTCATACTCACTGCGGATTAGAGTGTTTGGTTTTATTAGCAGTCGCAACTTGTGGGTAAAAAGTTACATTCCAGCCAACTAAAGGCAAGCTTTTTAATCAATGATTTAATAAAGCTCTCAGGTTCTGCAGCGATTTGGTACCTGGCCAAGAAGTTTTATATGATTCTCGGAGGCGGAGGCATTTCAGGGAGTTCAGGCCCAGGGTCACACTTGTTTTCATAAATTCGCTTGGGCTTTTGAAACACTCCAGCTGCTCAGCTCGCTCCGTTTCTGCACAAAATAGTTTTCATTTTGGCAATTTTTGCCCAATGGATACAAACAGACAGATTTTTTCACCCCAAAAAATAAAGGGTCAAACCTGACTTTTTTTTTCTTCCCCTGATAGATAGAAATGTAGCTCAGCATAAGTTCAATCAGGTACAATGTCATCATTCATTCCCTCACATTGTTCCCATCTCTTCCTGATTGGAAATCAGCTCATTAGGGGCGTGTTCCTCTCACTAAACCATCCTCATTTCACCAATCTAACCAATCATCCTCCTGCTGCCTATCTGTTTTCCTCTCTCGTGTTCCGTTTCAGCGTGGACCGTTGCTCCCCTCCTCCAGTAACCTCCAGTCCATCTCATCAGTGTTTTGGTTGACTTCTTCAGATGTCCACTTCTCATCCAGCCTGCATCGTGGACTCAGGTGATATATTCTTGCATTATAATGGCCCTCAATTAAATGTTTGTTGGAAAGTGGAGGCATTGCAGTTTTAAGAAGAAGCAGCCATCCTCAGACAAACGTTGCACTTTTTCCTGTCACTGACAAGTCTTTCAGAGCGTTGAGAGTTCTGGTTTATTCAGTATGCAGGATGTGCTCTTTCAGTCCAACTCCCCCAGTCTCTGAACAAGTTTGAGCCGGGAGGACACTTTTTGTCGAGGACGAGGGACATCGGGTCTGCCTATGAAGCCCAACATAACACAGAGCTGGGACAGAATAACAGAGATAGGAAAAAGACAAAAATGGAAGAAAAAAAAAAAAAAAGGAACTCAAAGAAGTGCAGGCTATATTAGATATATGGGATGAGAGAAAAGAGGGGGGAGCAGAGGAAAACGAAAATATTAGAATGATAGATGATGATGTACAACAACGGGTTGAATAGAAGGGAAAGAGTCAAAGAGACGGATAGGAGAACTTAGACTCGAAGTGGTTAAAATAAGAACAGTAAAATATTTAAAAGAGTAAAAGAAGGTTTATGGAGGGATGAAGCAGTAAAAAAAAAAAAAAGAAAAGAAAAATAAAGAAGATAAGTCAGAGAAAGCCCAAACATCAACAGTCTGCAGCTCTGACAGCCGAGGAGCACAGCTGACTGGTGGGTCAGCTCTTCAAGACAGAGAGATGTAAACAAACACAGAGCCGGGTCAGAGACGAGCTGATGGGATCAGAAGCGTGTGATTAATCTCTAATCTCAGCATGAAGAGAGGTCTCAGGTGTTAAAACGTCTGACCTGTCATGACCTGACTTACATCAATCTGAAAACAGCCGCAGACAGACTGATGAGAGAGGACAGGCTGAGGTGCATGAGGAGGTCAAAAGTGACGAGTGTCTGAGTGATGTCATTTTTGTCTGTTTTCTATTGAGAGCGTGCAGGTGGCTCTGTGAGATTCAGCTGACACATGGCACAGGGGTTCTATAATTCATAGGCTCCAAGCACATTTACTTTTGAGCTCTGACAGAAAAGCACAAGAGACGGGCTTAATATTCCGTCAGTTCTTAGTTATGTAAATGTTGCTCTGTCTCATTGTCGTCTTTATTACTTTATCCTTAGTAGGGATGCTTTAATTCTCATTGATGTAAATAGTAATCTGGCTTGAGAGTCAATGTCAATGAGAGGTGGTATTGATGCAGCAGTATTCTGTCACCCATACAGATGAGATCACATTTTTTAATCACTAATGCCAAATATAAAAAAATAATTTGAATGGCAAAATCTTTTCTTTTTAAAAAAAAATCTGGTTCTTTAAACAAATTTCTCGGACAATTTGAACTTCACGCCTGTGCGTCCACCTCTTTCGTCAATGGAGCTATCAATTTGTCTAACAATGAAATGTTTCAATATACACGTTGAACGTACTTCATGTGAGCACGCCAGGCGGCTATTCTGTTCAAAGGCAATGATATGGGCGCCCCTAAATTGGATGCAGCAGTTAGAAGGAATTTCTTGCTTGCTACGGCAACACTTAATTACAGTATATGAGTAAAGCTGTTGATTACACACTATTGGTACCAGATCAATACTCATTATTTGCCCACTGACTTCAACAAAATTGGGCAGTGCATCCAGAATTCTTGGTATTATTGCTTTAAAAGAGTCTTTTAAAGTTCTGTTCAGGAGAATCCACGTTAGCTACCCAAACACGCGACGTGCTAAAGTAGCTTGAAATTGACAAAGCAGCTTCATATAACAAGCTCATTCGTTTGTTCTGAACACAAATCCCAATGATAAACGCTAACAATGCTAATCAAATAGAACTCTTCAATATATAGACCTATAACAATATATGAGGAATAAGTGCAGTTAGTGAGGAGGAATAGCAGAGTGTAATACAGCAGCACCCAGAGGAGAAGAGCCCAGGACTACAAGACCATTTAAAAGGCTGATGGCGTTTATTACAATTTATTGTGTAAAGAGCAGAGAAAAGGGATTTAAAGTGATGAGTTGATAGTCGTGTCATGTACCATTTTATGGTTTATTGATTTGTAGATGTTTAATTACTCTTCTCACAGGAGAGGGATTTAATATAAAAGCACATTGAGCTCCTGAATGCTCTGAAATGTCACCTAAAGGGTAAGGCTAATACGAGAACACTGAATATTACCAGAAAGATCTCCAGGTCTGCCAACAGCATCTTGTGCATTAGCTTTTATGAAACATTAGTATATGCTTTCTTTTCTTTGTCTGAAAAAGAATGCATTGAAAATGTAAATGACTAAAGAAAAATCTTTTAAGGTCATGTTGTCTGTGCCTCCATTGGAAGAGTTGGAAGAAATGGGTTTCCTAATACATTGATTTTTTAATTGCTGTTAAATGTAGAGATCGACGCATCATCTTTGAATTGCCCCTTGGGGACAAATAAAGTTATTTTTTATTTTAAATCTGAATGTGCAAAAATGTCTGTTCCATGCTGCAGAAGCAGCCTAAAGAAAGTCTTGCAAAATGATCGCGAGAAGCCGAGCTAACCTGACTGCGTTATAGCTTCTATATGTGAAGGGAAGGTATAGGCCATGTCTGAAAGGTTAAGTTCATTTCCTGCATGTGACCTTTTTTCGTCCACAGCAGGATATAATGCGAGATCACCAGGATGCGCAACTGGTGCCCAATAATTAGTGAGATACTCCGGTCATGAGGGGCTGTAGAGGGCTGACACATATGCAACAGGTACTCAGAAGAGGAGGACTCAACCGTGAGAGAACACAACAACATTTCTGTCATTGATCAGATCTTGTTGGAAAATTAGTAGATGAAACTTCTGCAACCTGAATTTTAAAGAACTCTGATCTTGAAAAAAATCAATTATGTCAAAAGTTTGAAATAAGTCATGAAAAAAAGCTTCCACAGGCGATGCTAATATCATGATTTGACTGTTGTTCTGCACTGATCAAATTAAAACACTTTCCATAAATGATTCAGTAAGAAATAGCGTACACACCTGATAAATATCTGAGAGGCTGCTGCTGCCCGAGTCACTTGCGATGCTGCATCCTGATTGGCTGGGAGGCATGTGCATCACTTGCTGATGGGCGTGGTCTGTTAAGTGCATCTTATTGAGGTCAGCAGGAAGCTGTTCAGACAGAAAGGAAGGGAGAATGAGACAAGTGGGTTGGAGTTTTAACAGAGAAATACTCAAAAACAGTCAACAACACACACACACACACACACACACACACACACACACACACACACACACACACACACACACACACACTGTTGTTGTTTCATCAGCTTGAAAGCCAACGCTGGTTTGGCACTGTCTCAAATGTTATACTTAGAAAATTAACATGATAAGGACAGAGCTGGAGACTCTTCAGACAGCTGTAAAGTATGATCCAAGGCTGCACCTTGATTTGATTTCCTGATAGACACTGGGGGTTTTTTATCATAGGAGTGATCCTATCAAAACAACAGCACTGTAAATCCTGGCTTTACTGCATTTTCCCCCGATGCCGACTGCTTACCTGTCATGTGCTATCTGCGCACACTGAAAAATCTGGTGTAAATTTCATAAGAACAATAAAATTTCCTTTAGATCCCACTCAACCCACACTAACAAAATAACTCTACACATACAGTATAGTGTATGTATACGCAAACATGTTAATCAAAAAGATCAAGTTGGCTTTTATGAAAAATCTAAATGTGTTGATGGTGGTCAGTGTTTACTTCTGCACAAGGGTAAGTGTGAGCAGCGACACACAATGTTCTTTTGTTCCTGAAGATTGCGCACTCCGAAAACCTGAATTGCTCATTTGAACACTTCAGATTCAGACGGAGACAAAGCTGTCTGTCAAGGAGACAAATCCTTACTTAAAAAAGTGTTTTTTGGGGTTTTTTTTTTAACGTGAGCGAAAGGACAAATGATAAACTTCCCCTTTAAAAAAAACTGCCTCATGAAACATTAAATTACTGCCATACATCTTTTCACAAAAACACTGTTGACCTGACTGATCTCACCGAACTCCATTATTTTAATGGGCTCTGTGCTTGAGATGTGCTGACTCGCTGGGTGTTGCTAAATATTATCACAGATACTGTACTGGAGACAGTTGCAAGGATGTTGCTAAATGGTTCCAGATATTTGTGTTGTTTCTAAAGTGAGGGGACTGATAAGACAGCAAGACTATGCTAACATGTTTCAGGACCATGGAGAGAGGAGAGCCTGACAGAATAGCCAATACACTATTTGAAGTTACTACATTTGTTCATCCATGTTAGCTGTGATGATACCTAATCTTTTTTGGGTTTAAAGGTTAATTTAAAAAAATTAAAAATAAATACCATTCTGATGGAATCAGAAGTCCAAAGAATCTGAACACAATCAATGCCAAAACATGTTGATGACAAAATGATGGCTACTTTTTCTAGCGCGTACAAGCAGATCAATCAAAGGGTCTCAATTTACCTCAATTCAAAGATATGACTTTTTAGCACAACAACACTTGAATTATTCTCAATGAACAGCAGCAACAAAAGGACAAGTCACTATCACCCACATCTGGCAGAGGAAGATGGAAGGACAACAAACATCAGTCAAACTAAAAGCTTTTCAACCTAAGAGAGTAATTAAAGGCTGACTGTGACTGGGATGGTTAACAAATGGATTTAAGAAGCAGCTAGGTTTCATTTGTCTTTTGGACAAATCTATGTGGTGCTCCATCTGCTCCAGAAAAAGCCAAACCTCCGATTCTTCATCCTTACCAGCTTAGATCTCGGCAGTGCCAACGTGAGAGAAGATGTCCTCCTGCGACACCGCGCAAACCTACAGCAAACCTCCTCCATCGACACATCAGACAACACCGGCCGTCTGAAGCCACACATAAACCCTCTTTACGCCACTCACACCACCAGTTGTACGTGCAAAACAAGCCAAACTGGAGCTTGGAAGCAAGCTGAGGCTGCGATGGAACATTGGTGCCAACATGTAATATTAAAGACGTGGAGTCTGGGGGTGCTGCTCTCTTCTAATAGGCCTGTTGTACTGTGCGACCCCTTCAGCACTTAACTCCCCCCGCTCCACTCCCCCCAAACCCACAGGGAAACGAGGCACCGAGGGGAGGAGTTTACACAAGTTCAGTGGCTTGTTCTTAATGTGAGGCACATTCAAGGAGGAAGACACAGTTTGAAAGAATTCACGTACACTAGAGTTTATCCATAATGGACTCGTTGGTTATATTCCAAATCACTGACGTTGTTTTTTCCCTTTGTTTGAAAGTTTTATTCTGACATTGTTAAAGAAAAGACGGTAGACAAGGTTTACCCATCAAATAAACAAATAAAATAACCGTTTACAGTAGTGTCCACTATTTTTACTAGTGTAATACATTTCCTACACATTTAATTAAGGGGTGGGACTTGATTAAAAAAAGAAATCTAATTAACTCAGGCAAGAAGTTTACTTCAAGATGGATGAGATGGCTTTAATATATTTATTATCTCTTCATCGAAAATAGTCCCAACAAATAGTAATTTGTTACCCTATGGAAACATAATTAAAAAAAAGGCCGTCTTGTACAGCTGAGGTTAGATGGCTGACAGCTTAAACATGAATGTACCTGCTGCTGCTGCCTCTTTCTCCTTCACACAACCCCCCTTTATTAATGCAGCAAACCCCTTCAGATATACATAAATTATATAGAAACACATTCTGGGTCTCTCTGAAACTGAACAGAGATGTCAGTGCTGGCACAACTTTCACAGTGTGACTCTAATTTAAATGTAATCACTGATCTCCCACATTAGTTTTGTGACTTAAAAAAAAGGATAGTTTTAGCGAAAATCAATTTCTTATTAAGCACAGCATCATGTATTGTGTTGCATTTATTAGACTGGAAGCACTAATGGCAACATTGGAACTTAACTACTTGTTATTGACTGAATCAAACATCCTATACTTTCTTCCTCACTGACCAACAGTCTTCACTGCTGGCTTGTTGTGTCGGTTTATGAATAAGAGGAGGCAGGAAAAAGTGAGAGGGGAGCAGAGAGCGATGGGTAATTTCATAGTGAATACGTTTATTGATTTCTGAGTGATGGAGCATTTGTGAGCCAGTCATGACCGAGCTTCTACCGTGCATCCTTTGAATGTATGTCACCTGGAAATCCAGCCAGGGTAGTTTCACATTAGGGTAAAAGAATTTGGGCTTTTTTAGAAAATAACAATTACAACCTCTTTGTTTTTTTTTGTTTTTTTGTATGTACAGTAACTTATGGTCATTCACCCAGATGTGAAAGCACAATCATGAGAGATGAACATTTGGCATCTGGTGCACAAGAGAGGGCATTTTCTGATTAGAATCAAACGATAGCTCTTAATTTGTCTGGCTTGGTAAAAAAAACTCCCATCTTGCACAAATTCTGAATCAGGCTGTGGTTCAGCTTCCTCATTAAAAGAAAAGTCCTGGGATTATTTGAGGTCTAAACAACCAATCAATCAGCTCCGGCTCATTTTGTTGGATTTATTTCCTAACCAAACAAAGATTTAGAGTTGGTACGTTTGTTAAAAATGTGTGCCGTGGAGACAATAAATCATGAAAACGGCTGATAGAGGGAGTTTGTGTTTTGTTTTTTTTTCTTCAAAGAGTGCTACAGAGAGAGAAGGGAGGATGGCAGGCGGGTTAGGGAGTAATGGAGGAAGCGAATAATTGCGGTGGTCTCGAGGCTCCTATTCACACCACAGACTTAATCCGGCTCTAATCCCCCCCCCCCTTTTTTTTTTCTCCCCCCTCTCCCACTGTGATGCCTCCATGATGGTTTATGGGGGTCTCCCGTTCTCCTCATGCATTAAGGATGTGAAGGAGGAGATTAAATATAAATGGGCTGAGTTCCTTCAGCTGTACAACTCTATCATGTCAAGCAGCGGGCACAATCAAGGGAGGATCAAGCTGGCTGCAAATCTAGAGCTTTCACAACAGCAGACTTAACTTCGGAGAAATGCATCAGAAGAAGAACTCGTTCAGAACCAAGAAAGCTGCAGCTGCCACAAACGTTTAAAAGCCATCCAGGAAACGTTGGATGCCTCCTGGCTATCAAATGAATACTAACGACGTGGATAAAGAACAAATACAGCTGAATAATGTGCTAAATGCAGACATGCTATGTCTGTTAAATAGGAATTTTTCATGGCCATTGTTGCTAAGTGCTAACTAATGGTGGACTTACATTGCATCTCTTTGTATCAGTAGTGGGCATTACTCAGGAATTTCAACATTTGTATTGAAAACAAAGGATTACGTGACCCGGTATCATCACAGTGATGTGTGCTAACACAGCTTGTAAATGATGAGAGACAGGCGGGTTTGTGTTCATCATCAAACTAGTCTTTCTATAACAAAGAAGTACGCTCAAGATCTCCATGTTCAGTGTCTTGAGAGAACATTGAACTCATGATTTAGAGCCATACTGTAGATTTAAAATGGATTCATTGGCAACTGTTTAGCTAACTGAATGTCTATGTATTTATAATACTTTGTTTATATCACTTATTTCTGTTCATTGTCCAAAGTCTTTGTGGTTTGAGCCAAAATTAATTGTGCTGTATGTCTTATAAATCTTTTATCGGTTTGGGTAAAAGCGTCTTCTAAATGAATTGTAGAGAATATTGTCAGAAAGCGACACGCTACCTCAATGTAATGGTTGTTCATAAATACAGATCCGCTGCAGTCGTGGTGAAAGGAACTTTTACTCCACTCTGCATTTTTTAAAGCCACCTCTCTTTAAAGCCACATCTCTCTTTCTATAAACCTACTTTACCTGAAAGTTGAAGATAACACTGAACACACTTTAGAGAAATATCATGGATTCGAACCACTTTTGCACTTTACCTATTGCCTCTCCGTTTAACAATGAGATGAACTCTCAGTGCGCCTGAGTGCTTTCCTCTCTGATGAAACGGGCTATAAAACTCAGACTGGCCATTTGCCTACACAGACAAGATACTCGAGGGTTTCCCAAAGGCTATTTAGCGTTGGGATAATCTTTGCTATAGTGTAGGTCAATGTGTAGCGAGATGTTTTGGGTAACCTTTGAGGATTTGAATGGATGAAGCCTGGTCTGAATCCTGCATATTTGAGCAAAGTGGTTGGTTAAGGTTCCCAGAAGGATCCACATCATTTACGCTTCGGAGGACGCTATAGGAGGAGGGTTACCTTCCACTTCCCTTTAATCCTGTGTTGCATGAATTAAAAGCTGATCCAACCAAACACTGTTTAAGTTTGTCCTGAGTTAGGATGAGGAAAGACAATTTATTGACCTAAAGGACACACAGGCATGATCACTGCAAACGAGAGAGAAAGAAAAACAAATATCAAGAAGACAAAGAAACAAGAGATCGTTCTGTAGAGATCGCCTGAAGAGTTTTCAAAAGAGTTGAAGCACGACGAAGACGTACACATGCGTAAAGACAATGTGATGAGGGGGAAGAGAATAGTGAGAACAACACATTAAGAGGAATAATAACAAAGAAGACAAATGGCTTATCGGAGTGATTAAAGAAAATGTGATGAGGCTAATGAATCCTGATGAGGATGATCATTAAAGCAGGTTCAACGAACAATGACACGAAACAAAGCTCCATGAATGTCATTTGTTAATGTTGGATTGGCAGAGCGAAAACAAAATGTAGTATCAGAAATAAATACTGTTGAAGAAACAGTTTCTTATTATGACTCCTTACAGTTACTTGAAGGTGATGAAGCATCCTTTGAAACAGTTTGAGTTTGAAGGTAGTTAATGTATCTGGTAATTAAACAGGTTTTTGTGAAGGGATGTGCATGCACATTAAAGGTGTATAGGAATAAGATGTTAAGTGTATTCAGGTCTATCTGTTCATAAATCTAATGACACTTAAAGGAACATCTTCACTAGACTTTTTTTTACTTCTGCAACAGCTGCTGGTTCAAACACATGCTGTCGATATGAAGATGAACAATCCGTGCTCCTGAAACACAGTAACGCATTCACAGAAGACAAAGTTCCTTCAGTAACATCCACTGTCTGAAACTGTTCACCTGACTCGAAGGGCTTGAGTTAGACAATCAGCTCCACAGTACTCCTAGCTCACGGCTGAATCAATACAGACGTGCACACTGTTGTCCTGTAGATGTCAGCAGTGACAACGACCTTGACATGGCTTCAGCAGTCCAAACCAAGCAATGATGTAAATAGCTGATAAATACAGAATAGGCACATTTAACTATCTAACCATCAATGTGTGCATAAACACTGCAGATACTTACTTCTTTTGCAAGAGAAGAAACTGCTTTTTCCTTTCCATGATATTTTAGGTAAATAATATAATATTAAAGTCTTGCAGATCGATGCTGAACCAAGAAGCTCAGCTTTGATTCCTGGATCTTTTTCAGAGCCAGAGGAGTTTTTGGGGAGATAAAAAGGTGGACAAGTTAAGACGTCCTTTCTATTATGATGTTATTCCCACGTCTTCACTCAAGTAGCAGTCGACATGTGATGATTTACATCCAAGTACGTTATTGGGGGAGAAAGTCCACCACGGATGGCAGCAGCAGGTCATCTCTGCAGAAAGGCTCATCTTTAGACACTCCGGCCGCCCACCTTGGCCTCTATGCTATCATTGTCTCTCTTTGTCCAACACTTCACTCAGCTGAAATATGACAGTATAGCTTTCCTGTCACCCTGGGTCCTACTTTGTTCTGCTTTCAAATCCTCATTTATTAGGTTGATAATGTTTTTTTTACATTTTTTTAGCATTTTTCTCATCAATAGATCAAACTCCCATTTCTGCAACACAAACACAATTCTGAACCAAAAGGCAGAGAGGGGAGTGAAGTGACAGCCATACCTTCATTAGACTAGCCAGGTGAGAACAGACACACACACACACACGCACGCACACGCACTCACACACACACACACACACACACACACACACACATTTCAGAATAAGCTTTGTGGTGCTGGAATAACCTTTGATCAATTGAGGCTACGTTTGGCTCAGAATAAAAGGAATAAATACACAGTCATAGATGTTGGAGATGACAATACATTCAAATACACCTACACACACACACACACACACACACACACACACACACACACACACAGACACACACACACACACACACACACACACACACACACACACACACACACACACACACACACACACACACACACACACACACACACACACACACACACACACACACACACACACACACACTTGTGCACAAAAGGGAGACAAGTGAAACACAAAAAAGAGCTAATGCAACATGAAATCACAACCCGACACAGACACACACAAACACACTTCAACTGCATGAATTCATCGGCTTCATTCAGTAAAACATACTGATAATATTGTTTTAGACTCAATGCACATCATGCTCTGCTAGATTACTGGAAAGTGCACAGGCAGTTGGATAAAGATACAGTGCAGGGAGACAGATGGAGATGGGAGAAAACAGAGCGAAGGAAGAGAGGGAGAGCGGGAGAGGGAGAGGGAGAGGGAGAGGGAGAGAGAGAGAGAGAGAGAGAGAGAGAGAGAGAGAGAGAGAGAGAGAAAGTGTAGGGAAACAGAGTAAGACAGTGGGGCATATGGTTCAGGCAGGAATGAATGAATAAGTGTGTGTGTGTGTGTGTGTGTGTGTGTGTATGTGTGAGAATGTCACAAAGGTATTGTAAGTGTTGAACAGAGTACATGATGAAGAGAGGACCGACAGCGAGAAGTTTAAAAATAAGGACACACATAGGGAGCGAACAGATGAAGTTTAAAAAATAAAATAAAAAATCTCTTAAAAATTCAATTCTATCTTCAAACTTCTATATCGGTGGCACCATGGCGGTGGCACTGTTTCTCGATCTGTGTGTGTGCGTGTGTGAGTGTTTTCTTGCGTGTGAACCAGCAGTGGAAAGAGGAGATGTAATGAATTGAAGTTGGAATTAGAGGTGACAAGCACAAAGGCAGACATAGCACAGAGAAAAGGACATTAAAAAAAAAGTGCAGGGAGAGTTGGATGGGGATCACATGAAGTAATCTGTTTACACAGTTTACACATAAGCAAGAAGTCCTCAGTTCTGTCTGCCAAACCTCCACATCCTGCCAGCTCTGCTTTGTAAAAGGCAGCTCTTATTTACAGGGAACAAGGAGACCAGAATACATCACTGCTGCTTTACATAATAGTGATGTTCTACTTTCATGATTGAAGTTTTTTTTATATGTATATATAAATACGTTGTCCTTTTTTTGTTATTTGGTAACAACAGGACAAAATGGTTAGGAAGAATGTAAAATGTCTGAGATCATGGTGATGTCACAGTGATGGGTCTTAAGAAATACTATTGTGTTGCATTTTGGGAAGTGTAGGATCCGGGTTACTTCCTGGTTGAGGTAAAAAGAACTACTTTATCAATACCACAAGGGGAAATTCTTTTTTGTAATTCTGTTTGACACACTGATTTACAAACGTGATCCTATGGACTTCTACTAATATAGAGATGTCGGATTGAGGGGGCTGCCCACAATGAGCTGGTCAGTTAGTGTGGGAGGGGGTACAGTGCCTTGCTCAAGGGCACCTTGGCAGTGCTTAGGAAGGAAAACTGGCACCTCTCCAGCTACTATCCAAATTTCTAGATTTGATCCCCACCAGGACTTGAACCAGGACTTGAGTCACTGCCGCCCCCTCGAACAGGTCAAACAGGGACAACAATTCAAAGTGTCTCGGCCTCTGAGAGGATTCTGCGCCCACTCAACTTCAAAGTGTTTACTTGACTTAATCTGTGGATCTTTGGCAGCTTCTGTGTCAAGTTCAGCGCACGTCAAACTGATGCTATCACAGCGCGAGACGAGTTTGCATCAAGCGACACTTCCCCTGGTCTAACTGTACTGACGTAAATAAATGACACATAACCTAGCCATCCTGCGAGTCTTCTCCGCTGTGCTTTATTCACAAACATACGCTCAACAATGTTTTGGAAGAGAAAATGAAACACAAAGGGTTGGACACCGAAAGTGTGGCAGCTTGTAAGCAAAGGTGGGTATTGTGCTTTGAAACACATTTAATGAATAACTCTAAAAAAAAACCAAAAAAAAAAAACCTCATCCTGTGATTTGGCAGGGACTGCTTTAGGGTGTACAAAGTTCAACAATCATTGGCTGGCAACTGTATGCCTGAAAAGAGAGAGCGAGGCGAGTGCCAGATAAGCCTGAATATTGGTTGAACAGCCATTTGTTGGCAGTATCTCCACTCTGTGCCAGTGTAGTGACGGACAGGATGCTGAATGGCACTGTCACCAACACTGCCAGAGGCCCTTTGACTTTTGCCCTGGTTGTCTGAAAGTGACGGAGGAAAGAGATGCAGGGGAGGGAGCCCATAGAGGGAGCCAAGGTAGGACAGATAAAGTCTAAACAGAAATACAAGGAAGGAAGGCGTTAGCATCAAGAACAATATCCAGATAGATGTCAAGTTCCAAGGAAAGTCTGGATCCTGAACCTTTTGGCTTCAAGTCATAAATAAGTCATTCATCTAATTGTGTATACAACCAAATGTAGCTCTCCTTCAGGCTTTAGCCACATTCATTGGAGCTTAGAAAGTAGAAATAAAGTTATTTGTCAGCTAAAGTCGAGTTGTACCTTTTGTTTTACGAGGCTGATATCATCAAAAAAATAAATAAATAAAGAGAGCCTGGCTTTAGCCGATGAATATGTAAAGGAGGGTTTGTGGAATTCATTGCCATTAGACAGCTGTGTAACAACTACAAGCGTCAATAATCAACACCATTGATTTTAACCCTGCCATAATAAAGAACCCTTAAAACACAGCATCAAGCTTTAGCCCTACACGCCCTACATCTGAGCAAGTCTGAATTCTCTCGGCGATTAGCAGCTCTATTTGGCTGCAGCGGAGGTTCATTCATGCCACGCAGCTCTGAATGAGCACTCATTCAGAGCTGTGGCGGCTCACACAGTGAAGAAGGTAATTAGTATGGGTCAGCACCCCTGCAGAGTCAAGTATTCTTCTCTGGAGGACTGAAGAGGTCTGACTGTATTACAAGCTGCCTTTAGTGGATATACCTCCCAGTTGGTATATAAAGGGAGCGTTTGTGTTTGTGTTTGTGTGTGTGTGTGTGTGTGTGTGTGTGTGTGTGTGTGTGTGTGTGTGCGTGTGTCGATGAGTTTGTGAGTGGTGGCAGGAAGCAGATGGTGGTTGTTTCCAAACAGTGCAAGATGTTTTCTGAAAGTGATATTGAACCTGCAACAGCCCCGTCTGTCCTGCGTCCTTCACTCGTTTAAACACCTGGGTGATGAAACGCTCAACGGATCCAAAGCGGCTGCTCTGAGTGCCAAATGTTTCAGGTCGAACATTTAAGACTCACTGAACTTTTTCAGTTTTGTAATGTTGTTTCTATGGAGAGCGGAGCCAAACCGAGTCAGCTTTTCACTAAGATTGTAATACATTAGATGTTTACAATCCACTATGACGGCCTATTCTTTCTCCTCCGTATCTCATTCATCTTCCTTTCACGACCACGACCTCTCCTTCTTCTTCCAGATGTGAGAGAACAGCATGAATAAACTTTCATACCGCAACATAAGAGACTTTTTTAGTTTTACTTGATACCATTAAACAATGAGAAAAAAGAGAAAACGATAATCTGCAATGTTTAAATGCTACTGTTTTGGCCCTGTGCGTTCTGTATGCTTTGACTCACTGTCAAATATGCTTAAATATGCAACTTTTGAGAAGATATACTGGTGGGGAAAAAAATGTCATCATGTTTTTTTTTGGGTGGTCTATCAAATATGTGTTTACAAGGAAGCATTCACTTGATTAAGTTCAACGTCAACTCTTCTTTGTTCTGTGTGTGTGTGTGTGTCTGCGTTTTTGAGTGCGTGTGTGCGTGTGCAAGAGGAAGTTGCAAGGCGTCTCTGTCTGGGCCCCTGAGGAAGGTGGGCCATGGCTAGGTCTGCCGGATGCAGGAGGGAAGGCCAAACACTTGGCTTCAGCTCTGATACAACTCGTAGTGTATGCACGCAGGCATGCATAAACACACTAACACACACATTAGTGCACGGTAACATAAAGACAGCTCGGTGCCTCCTGGCTCCCCTCTGTTAACAGATGCTTCCTGCTTTGCAGCCCGACCCCACACTCCTGCACAAATACAAACACAACACATGCAGCAAGCACCCCCTACAGGTTGACCCAGGGGCCAGGTGCAGGGGCAGCCCTACCCTCTGGTTCTCTTCTGTTCTGTTTGTTAATGTTGGCTCCTGTTCCCCTCCGTCGGCCCACTCACCTCAGTCCAGACAGCGAGTCCACAATTTCTGAAGCATCGGCTGGACAGGAAATTAAGTTTGTGTGTGCCCAGCGACCTAACACCATTCCTGAACTCTAACGCCTATAAAACATTTCATTATTTTACCTGGGGGGGAAAGAAAAAGAAAAAATCTTTGAACCAAGAGCGGCTGCTAGATATGAGCTACACTGGTGCTTTATGTATATATATGCTTTAAAAAAAAACAAAAAAACCTTCTCTCTGTGATGTTTCAATTCATGATCATTCACACATGGCAGATGTGCAGTCGTGTTAAAAAGGAATTTAGTGTATTAATGAATACTCAGGATAGAAACGAGAGGTGAGAGGTGGCTCACACATTCACAAACACCCCTACTGAGCAATCTCCCATCCATACCATCATGATTTTAAAAATGCCCTTGAAAATTACCCAGTAAAGGCTCTTTGGCCGTGGCAGGCGGAGGAGGGGATGTGGATCAATAGCAGTGAGATAATGGGAGCAAGGGAAATTGGGAGGGTGGGGGCTATGGGTGGCTGACATATCAGCACTCAAACGTGTGTGTGTGTGTGTGTGTGTGTGTGTGTGTGTGTGTGTGTGTGTGTGTGTGTGTGTGTGTGTATAAGTGGGGGTAGCAGCTCATGACTGACATAGATCTGGTGGGTGTGGTCTGCATTTATAAAGTGAGCAGGAATAATGTATTCGTATGGGCACATGTACTTTATGCATGAGCGTAATACTGCAAGTATCTCTAAGCTCGTGTGTGTTGATGCATAAGTGGGCGTTAAACTTCATGTAAGAGTGAGATGAAAGCAATGTATAAGGTCAAATGCATGTGTGTGTGTGTGTGTGTGTGTGTGTGTGTGTGTGTGTGTGTGTGTGTGAAGACAAGGGGATTGTTTGTGCGTTTGTGCACAAAGGCTAAAGTACATCTCCAAATAAGCAGCCTCGCTTTCAGTCCATTTATGTCGAGCAGCCCGGGCATGTTAATGTAAAAAGGGCCTGAGTGGGCTTTTCTCTTTGAAATTTCAGCCTATCATAGCTAATGGACAGTAATTATACCATTCAGGACACAACACTGGCTCCTTTATGCCACTGTACGCCACTGAAAGGATCAAATAAAGCAGTTTTTTTTTTTCTTAGTTTGCTGTCAAAAGGTTACGTTTGTTCAACCATGAGCAATTTCTATGATAGTCGCCTGTGACCATTATCTGCAATAAGAGCGTGTGCATATGGCCTTTTTTTTCCAGATAGAGGACAGTCATGGAGCTGTGGGATAGCTGGTCAAATCCCCAAGATCAGCTGCCAACAACGTGCCTTTGAACAGAAAAGGTAAAGTTCCAATAGGACTACTTAGTGACTCCATTCAACGGGTGAGATTCTTCACGTCGTAGCGGGCACTTTGCTAACTTACATTTTCCTGAAACTAAAGATTAAAAATCAGGGGAGCGTTCTTGGGTGAGATGCTGCTGCTGCACCACGCTTATTTCAAATGAACTGAACCGAAAAACAGATCCATTCACATTCCGGAACTTTCATTTAGTCCCGAAATGAATCGAAGCTCTAAATTCTCGTCCGCTCGTACTTCGGATGAGTTAATATTGACATGTCAAAGAAAGATTGATTATGTTATTTCAAAATCTGCTTAAAGTTAACAAGCTGCTTAAATGGTGGTCTGATGTTCCATGTTATACCATCATGTCTGAGACATCGAGGTTTTCTGCCTATGGCTGATTGTAGTCACAGAAACTATTGGTTAGCATTGAACAACTTCAATGCAATACTTTTTTTTTTTTTCCTTTGCGGCGTAACACCTGCAAAATGTCTGCACCTTATCTGCAACATGCTGAACGGAGGTTGCATCGATCACTTCTGCCGTGTTCCAGGTAGTCGGGTAATCTGAAAACACTGATTGTCTTTCCTGTCACACCGTCAAGCAGATTGAAATGTTTGATCTATAACGGATTATCAGCTCCCCTTTTATCCTGAGCCTTATCCTTTACACAATTTTCACAGAATTTTTGAAGCTTAGTTGAAAGCCAGCAATACTTAAATTGTGTTGTGTTGATGAACAATATGATAAAGATTTTTTTTTTTTTTTTATGTCTTATTGACAAAGTGGCCACATTAGTGTATGAAGAGGATTTTGGAAGGATGTGTTTAAATTGGATTTTTTTTTCCTCCTTTAAAAGCCTGAATAGTAATTCATGACTTATGGGAGGCTATGGTGGACAAGCACTGGCCTAATGCAACCCATATTGATCTTTATCACCCATACTTCCTGTGTATATGATATCCTAGACCTCCCTAGGCATGCTGAAAGCTCCCGCCTCCCCCATTTCTCTTTTCCTCTCTTGTTTCCTTCACTCACACTCTCCTCCTCCAACTCTCTGTTTTCTTCCTTTGTCTTCCCCCTCTTCACTCTCTCTCTCCTCATACCCTCGTCTCGAGCATCTCCCCATCTCGACGACTCAAAGGCCACATCACCTTGACACCCTGTGTGAGTTGTGTCAGTCCATCAATCAGCGCGTCTGTGGTCTCGAGGTCAAAGTAAATCCGCTAAGGCCGAGGTGAGGAGGCTGTGCCATTACATCACCTGGCAAAGGTCATCCTCTTAGTGCACAGAAATAGTTCTGTCAACATGTTCAGGTACCTGGGGAGCCACAGTGTAACCATCTAATGCTCCTTTAATGGCACCTGCCATTTCCTCCCAGTGATCCGATGATGCAGAAGACCATTTCACGCCTTGATAGCTATCTGCAACCTGGTGGGGCCAACATTTTTTTATTTATTTATTTATCAATATACAGAATTATAAAGATGCTGAAACAGGGTTTGATTCTGCTACTTTATTGTTTATCTTAATTCGCAGCAAAACCAAGCATAATTTACCAGGATTTATTCGTATGTGTTACTTTTTCTCGCTCACACTCAGACTCGTAGCATCATGCGGGCATGAAGCCAGAGCGATGAGAAAAAGGGTCAATAGACTGTACTGACGAATGATGAATCTCCTTCGTCCACTTAATAGAGGTTCAGCAGTTTAATGTTGCCATCTACTTTATCTGACCTGATGATAAATGGTATACCCCTTACTGCAGCTTCAAACAAATACAGTACCTAGCTGCTTAAATAAAATACACTGATTTGTGGAGAAGAAAATGTGTTGAGGATTTGATTTGATTTGTGATTTGTTTAGATTTATTATGAATGGAAACCAATAAGAGAGTTTTCTGGTTTTGTCCTGCACGAGTTTATACAACATAGTTTCTGTTTTTTGGTGCATGTCTCGTCAGACGGTGGTGAAGACTGACACCTATTTGGATATGCCAGACGCTATGTCTGTCTACCTGTCCATCTTGTTTGCCAAGCCTTGCCCTTCCAAGCCTTGGCACCGGATCCATCACCCTGCTCTAACTCGAAGACCACTACCGCCCCTGCATTACTATTCAACACAGCATGGCCCCGACACAAACTGTTTACGCCAACAGTCTTCAAGGCCCATTGATTGCAGAGGGTCTCGCAAATGCCGAAGCCAGGGGTCGACCTGGAGTCTGGACCCGCTGCACTCTGCCAAGAACTTTGCAATTATTTCTAAACCAAATGACACGCTTGTGTTTCATGCAAATCCTCCAATCAGAAAAAAAGCATGACACGAAGAGACATAAGAGTGAGCCAGACTTAAGTATCAGTCAATATTCGCTGCCCATTCAATACCATTAAAACACTTTGAGCTAGCTGGTGCTTATTAGCTCAGTTGTTGTTGTTAGATGTAGACACATGGGAATTTACTTGAAACTTTTGATTTTTTTTTTAGGGACTTAAAAATAATGGAAGCAGATTGGTGCATTTAGGAGTGTACATGTAAGTACCACAATTTAGAAGTATGCAGCCAAAAACAAACGGCTATCTGTATCAGAATGACCCCGACAATAATTTTTGTATTTTGAAGAAAATGCTTAGAAGCATAAACAAAATATTAAAAAAAAAAAAAAAATTGAGCACATACAAGAGAAAGAAAAACCATTGGGAACACATTTATGAATAATTTACATGTGTTGGAGTCAAACTATGGGTCTGCTGTGTATTTTCTTTTGGTTGGGGGTGTGGAGACTGATTGGGTGGCTTGCTTTAAGAAGGGCTCCAGGAGAGGTGAAGCAGGTGATTGAATGTCAATGGACTGGTTTAACGTCTTAAAGCCGAGTACGCGTCCAAAATCAGCGTCCACATTCATTCCTAAAGTGACAATGTTGGATTTGTTCAAATTCGACACGACAAAATGTCTAGAAAAAAAAAGGAAGAATCTGTCGCTATTTGTCATTTCTACTTGCAGAAGAGATGTTCGAAACAGTGACATTTCCAATTCATACCAACATTTTCTACATCAGACCGACTTTGAAATGTGTCTTCAAGTTCATTGTAAGGCATCACAACAGAGAGAGAAGCTCGAGAGAAAACAGGAGGGTGCAGGAAACACGAGGCATCTGGAAGGGTGAGAAGTAATGGGTGCCGTTTGGTGCAGGAGCAGAGAGCAAAGGTTTGACAAGTGAGGATGCAGATGGTTTAAGACGGAGCCGGTGTGATTGATATGAGAGGAAGCGGCACATGAGTGAGGATACAGCTCAGCAGGGCGGCTACAACTGCAGCATCAAGCTGGCAACAACAACAACAACAACAACAGGCCCCATTATTGACGTTTAAATAATAGATGGAGAGAGAAAGAAAAAAGAGGGTGTGGGAGGAAGAGGGTATGAACACATAGTAGTAAAGGATAGAAGTCCCTTTGTCTCTATAAAAAAAGAGACCGAAAAAGTGCGGGGAGAAAACATACAAGTGGGTAAAAAAAAAAAAAGAAGAAGAAGAAGAAGAAGAAGCTGAGAGAGCTCTGCGAGTCCCATGTTGGCAGCAGGGAGGGTCAGAGAGTTCAGCAGCAGAACATTTTGACAAGTCTTGCAGCAGCGGGAGGAGGATATGGACCGAGGTTGTGTTCCACTGGGATGAGCAGGATGTGATTTAAAGGGACAGTCGGCCTATAAACACCTCACAATAGAACTATAAATGTAAGCAAGATGTTGAAAGCCTCCTAAAGAGGCCGAGAAGCGCTCTCCAATCAAGAAGTCCCTTTTTAAGACTCTGTGTTGTTTATTAGACATGTAAATAAACCCAGGCCTCATAAGTACTCAGTGCATCAGGAGAAAAAGAACCCGCCGGCCCCACAGAGCAGCTCCACTGGCCTACATTTCCCTGTCTGTCATCCGATGCCAAATTTCCAGCCACAGAGTCGATATTTCAATAACTATCCTCTGACGTTAGAAAGTAGAGCAGGAGAGTATGACATGCTATATGGTAAGGGCTGAATTTTAGATGAGTGCAAGCAATGAAAAAAAAAGAAGAAAAAAAAAAGTGCCTAAATGGCAAAATAAACTGTTTGCTTTCTATAGCAGATCAGCCTGGAGGGTTATACTAAAAGTGTGTAGTAAACAAGGCAGTAGAGGAGACTGTTGGCAGCAGCAGAGTCCCTGTAGAGAAGTAAAACCAAGAGATCCAAATAAATCAAACAGCAAGATGCTGCCTACGACTTTTTAAGAGACATCTTATACCTTTAAAATGCTGCGGTAGGTCAACTAGTGAGTTTAACGACCCAGAAATACATGTCGGATGATAATTGGAAATAAATATGTTTAGAATGAAGATTCACAATGAGATGCACTGGTAGGTGTAAGAGCTGGTGAACCATTCAAGATAAAGCCAGACTCCCTGCAGTGAAGAATGATCACCAATCCCAACCAGTGCGCACCAGGCAAAAATAACGATCAAAAGAAAGCCACTTCTGGAGAAAATAATTGGCCGCCATTCGGAGAAGCAAGTCAGCGATAAGACTGTGAAAACCTCAAGTGAAATAAACCTGGCTGCCTCCTTCTAACTAATGTGTTTTTCTTTCCCCGTCTCTCTTCATTCGCTCTTTTCACGCTCCAGGATTGCTCTTTCGTCTTCCTCCCGCTCCTCGTCCTTCTTTCCCAGAGAGCCCTGAATGAATTCACAAAACCTTTGCAGGGATTTACAAATCCCTTCACAGACCACCCTCGCGCTCTCGTCTTCCACTCTGCCACTTTTCCTTTCTAACCCTGACTTTTCTTTTTTTTTTGATTGCGACTGTTTCTCCAGACGGAGCACGTGTTACCTAATGGGAGGAAAAAGAAGGAAAGTTAATTAACCTTTGTGAGAGGTAGCCTCATCACAGACGCCGGCCAATTAATGAGAGACTTCAAACGGGGGAAGAGAAAACCTTCATGGCTCCAGACTGATGAATGAGCTGAACTCAGGCAGCACGGACGGACCAGTAATAACACGGAGCTGAGATCGTCAAAGTGCCAAATGTAGCAACAAACTGGAGCTACGCTGAAAATGTTAAAGAGCACAAAACCGACAACTGAGGTCAACAACTGCACTGGAAATGAATTGCGATGATACTTTGAAGAATGATGAGTGAAAAAGTGAACATCATTATCGATATATATGAGGATCAGTACGTGGCAAGCAACAAGAACGGAGAAGACAGAGGACACGACTGAGGTCACTTCATGTGCACAGCTGAATATTAAACTACAACCTGATCCACAGAAAGAAGAACCTGCAGGGGTTTTTTTTCTTCTGATAATGGATTTATTGTTTGCATCACTTTGCAGCAAAAATACTCAAAATTCGCTGCTCTCAGCCTGTTTTCCCATTTGTCTAATGGGATACTAATTAAATCGCTATTTGTTCATTTTACTGATATTTCAACAAAAAGACAGCAGTGTGGACTTTAAGAGCTGGTAAAATGTCCTTTTCATCATTTTGTGTCATTTAGAGATTAAACAAGTAATCAAACAGAGATTGGCAATTACAAAAATCCCAACAGCGTGTTCTGAAAAGAGGATTTTTTTACCTTTCTTAAATGAAAAATGGCCCAGCGAATATTCTAGTTATGGTCATGTCAGCATCCCTGTTCAATATCAGTGTGAATCTATATTCACGTTTTCAGAGGTTAAAACATCAAATGGGAATATTTGGACTGGCTGAAAAAACCCCCAAAAAAACTGGTCCGAGGTCTTCAGATTAAAACAAAGTGTCTGACAGAGGAAAGTGATAAAGTCAGACTCACTGCCCAGAAATATAAGAAGATTTGGATCAAAGTGCTCAGCAGCAGTTTAAATGTGTTTCAGTACGAGCTTTACCTGGTTTTCTTCAGCTGCAGTGACATTTGACTCCTTACAAGAAATCACAGATTCATGCATTATTTGAATCCTGATAAAAAAAAAATAAAAAAAAAATTAAAAATTTAAAGAGCAATAAGGATGAGTAATAATAGTAGGTATTTCTGTTGTGTGACTATGTTTGGCACAGACTTAATGTACTACAGTACGCTGAACATCTTCTCACTTTATCCCCTTTCATCCCAAGAGAGCTAATTATTACTTATAACACACACAAACACACACACACACACACACACACACACACACACACAATGAAGACAAACATCTCAGAGGCGTTCAGCCCCTCAGACAGACGCTCCCAAAGAGACAAACACGTAGGGATCTATCCTCCTCTCATAATGAAGGACGACCAGCGAGATATACTGTAGACGCTTTCAATCACGTTGTCACTCAGGTGATACATTTCATCATCCAGAACTTCAGCTGGAACGTGAAAAAGAAAGAAAAAAAAAAAACGAAAGAAGAAGAAGAAGAAGTGGAAAAGAGCCCATCAAAGACAAACATCTGCAGAGTAGCTGCTTCACTTGCCTCACGGAGAAGTTGGCTGAAGGCCGGACTAACTCTGTTCCACTATTCTGAGCAACCAAAAGTAGGACGTCAAATTGTTAATTATACACACGGCTACATCGTCTTCGGTTTTCTACAGACTCCTGGGAGCCAACAGACGAGAGAGCGCACACACACACACACACACACACACACACTCAGCGACACGCGTGTGAGATATTTGAAAAGACGAGAAAATGTCCATCAGATGTCGTCGCTGATACAGACGCACTTCACGTAACAGGCCGGAGGCTTCACGACTCGTCACGGAATCTGCTGAGTTTTTGTGTCCGAGTTAATAGCAATAATGAATTCATTCATCCCGTGAAGTGATACAACTATTCATAGACGTGCGTGCCTTAAATAGTGCAACCTTTGTTTGCAAACTGTGCTCCCAACGTCTCTCATCTCTGCTTTCCTCCAGAGACGACTCTTTCAACAACAAAGTTTAAAGCTTTTAAAAATACAACAACCAGCCACCGGGGAAATGAGCAGCTGAGCTTTTTAAAAGTTATTTTTGGAAAGCTTCAAAATCAGGGTGTCTTTTGAAGAGTCGGTAACGTTGCAGCTGGAGTGAGGAACGATGAGGGGGGGGGGGGGGGGGGGGATAAATCTCCCAACATCTTCGATGCATTAAAAGTCTGACCTCACAGAGCACGGGGAAATGTACGGACACGGAGACTGCGTCAGTTGACTTTCTCAGGTAATTCAACCCTCTGCAAACATGAGGAGCTACGTACGAGGCACGAAGCCTTTACACATGATGACGAGAAGAATCTGCTTGTTTCAAATCCTTTGTAAAGACAGTGCAGGTTATTTTTTGTTGTTTGTTTTGATGGTTTTTTTTTAATTTATCGTTCCCTTTCGGGGTTGTTGAAGCGTAAGAAGCTGTTATCAGTGTTTTTCAGGACACAGCCGTTAAAATCCAAATTAAAAGGAAAAAAAGGCAGCAGACAAATTGAATATTTGTCTTTTCTTTTTTTTTTTTACTTAAATCAATATTATTCACTCATCCCCACCCTATCAGTAACTCGCAGACAGACACACTGAATGCACACACAGAAGCAGCAGCAGCAGCATCCTTTGCCAGAGGCTGTGGCCAGAAAAAAGGATTACGACATCGCTTACTTTGGAGGACCACGGCTGCAAGCAGTTGGCATAGCAACGGACCAGGAAAGCCATTTCTGCGGGAGGGAGGGTGCCAGTGAGGGGAAGTTTCCCCTCGTTCGCCAAGAGATGAAGGATAAAAAATAAATAAAAGATTAAGTAAAAGAAGAGAGCATTCACTGGTGTCGGCGTCTCGGAGAATATTATTCAGAAGGTTTAAAAAAAAAAAAAGAAGAAGGGAAAAAAAAGTAAATCCTTAGATTTGATTTGGCAGAAGAAGAAAAAAAAGGTGTAAAATTTGGCTTGCTGTCTGTCAGATGTCGCAACAGAAGGAGTCTTCAAGTCCAGGGAAATCCATGTATTTGTCCAGTCTTCTCTCTTCTATTGAAGCATTCAATATGCACCAGTGGAGCTTCAAACACTTCTATGAAGCATCAGCAGCCGAAAACCTGCAGAATACTTCAAACTAATCCCACAGTCAAAGAAGCTTGTGCCGTCCAAGTTCACGTCCAAATTCAGCAGATCAAAAAAGAATGTTGAAGTCATTCATTCATTTTTGTCTTCTTTGTACGAAGCGGAGGTTCATGTCCTAAATATCTGAGCCAGTACTGGATAAAAAAAAAAAAAAAGAGGCTTGTCTGTGCATCTGCAGCCCCCTGGGAAGAAGCTTCGAGCCTGGTTTAAAGTCATCCAAACAGTCAGCTCTCACCTCCTGAAATCCTCACCATCATTTTCCTGCAGCTCTCTGTCCTCTACATTTACAGTCCCACGTCTGTCAAACTCCTCTCTTCTTTTCTCTTCCCAACTCTTTCTCTCTGCCTACAGAGCCCCGGCGGTGCAGGCGTGTACCCAGCAGTGCAGCTGCTTGGGAAGGGGCCGCTGATCCAACTCCTTAACTCTCCGGCTTCAAGCTCCCCCTTTCCCCCTGGTTAGCGCTGACACCTCGCGCCGGTATTCCTCCTCCTCCCCCCTCCTCCTGCCCTCGGAGAGAGAGAAGCTCTACGGCGGATAGGATGCTGCGCTGGAGAGAGCCAGCCGCTAATGGGAAACGGAGGAGCGAGAGCGAGCGCAAGGGAGGAGGGAGAAGGGAGGAGAATCCAGCTGAAAAAGAATGACATCACCTGTGCAGGGAGAGAGAGAGAGAGACGGAGGGAGGGAGGGAGAGAGGATGGGATGTGGCACGGATGAAGCAGGGGGAAACTGCATTAGATGGATTGGCTGCTGATCAGATGTGGAAGAGAGACAGAGAGAGAAAAAGATGGGATTGGGAAAGACAGAGACAGAGAGGGAAGAGAAGGAGCATCTTCATTGATTGGCTGGTAACAGAAAGCTGAGTGTATTGAGGCGACCCCCCTCCCCTTTATGAGCATAAATTACACCAAGAAAAAAAAAGAGTGTGAGTGTGTGTGTGTGTGTGTGTGTCTTGGGGGGGGGGCATAAATCACAAAGCACCAATCAGATACAAAGACAGACAGACGCTGGCTTTTTTTTTTTTTTTTGGCAAAAGCTAACACATCATGACAAAAGAACACGCCTCCCCCTCCCAAAAAAAAAAAGGTTTCTGAAGCAGGATTTGCAACACAGAGAACAGGATTTGACATAAAAGAAGAACACTGGGTGGCACCTAAATCTCTCACACAACACCAAACGTAATACTGAGTTTATAAAAACACAAGGAGGAGGCATCTGTGGCTGGAAGACATTACAAGTAAACCCGGATCAGACGTCTGATACAGACAATTACGGAAAAAACAAACAAACAAAAAAACCCATCAGGTATTGAGCTGGTGGTGTGGAAACAGAAGCGGCTGACTGAGTCAACCTAAATATGTTTGGAAAGACAAAGTTTTCCCAACTGCACAAAAGGAAAAAGGTTATGTTCAAATGATGACAACGAATTAAAGAACTGCTGGTGAAAAAACAAATGAAGGCTTCCTCACATCAGCATGAAGAACTGTGTGATGTCAGAGGGCGTTAAAGAGGGCTGCTCTGGAAGGAGACAAGCTTTTATTTTTTTATTTTTTTTATTATTTACCGGTTTCATGCAGCGACTTAATGCTCTGCTTCACTTTGTGAAGGGGAAGAAGGGTTTACACTTAACAAGTCGAAAGCCTTTTGAAGAAAAGGACGACGGTGAAGACTCGCGTCACTGAAATAATAATAGGGAAAAAAGTGCAGTTTACTTTTTTTCTCGTCTTTCTCTTAAAACGACGGTGTCAGGTGCTGAAGGAGTAACACGTGAGAGACGCAGGGACACACTGGCAGCAGAGGCTGTTTAAACGGCTCATCCTCCTCAGAGGAGAGATTCAAGCTCTTATTACCAGACGCTTCACCCTTTCTCTCTTCCCCCCCCCCCCCCCCCCACACACACACACACACACTCCCTCCCCATCACTATATTCTCTCTCACTGTCCTCATTCATCCCCGCCTTTGACTTGGAAGGAAAAAAAAAAAAAAAAAAAAAATTCACCATCTTCTACTTCATTATTTTGGCCTCAAATTAGCTTAGCTCCCTGCGTCTCCCTTGCCTCAGTATCGTGTGTCAGTCACTGTCTTTGTCTAGTCTTTTTGAAGATCCCATCATCTCTCTCCTTTTTTTTTTTTTATTATCAGCTGTTCATCTCTCCTCCTTGTTCTTCCCCTGCTCTCATTTTCATTCTGCTATGAAGCAGGATCTCTACCCTCCATCTCTTCCCACTCATCTGTGCTGCGTGTGTGTGTCTATGTGAAACGATACGCACCTCCCGCTTGAGAATGACATCATCTTTTTATTCTGCAGCCAATCAGATGCAAGCACATGGAGCCATGGAACCTTCGGAGCAGTGTTATGTACACAAGAGAGAGAGAGAGAGAGAGAGAGAGAGAGAGAGAGAGAGACACAGAGGGATAGAAATAGACACAGAGTTGGATAGACGGAGAGATGGTCAAAGAGAGAGATGGTACAGGTGGAAGATTGTCAGTTAGACAGATACAAAGAAGAAGGAAGAGAAGTCATCATGTGCGAGTGTGTTTTTCTTGGTGGGAATTATCCGCAGTCTTTTTTTTTTTTCCTTTTGCATACTACTGCGCAGCACTACATCATTCCCTTCCCCTGCTGTCAAAGCCCCAATAAACCTGCATACACACACACACACACACACACACACACAGACAGACACACACAGAAACACACAGACACAGCAGCTGCTGCAATTGCTTCAAAAATAGAAGAAAAAAAAATAGATTTTTTTTCTTTTCAAAGTTTGGACATTCTTCAGTTAATCATGTGTTAGTCTGCTGATACACATTTAAAGGCTACGATAATTACAGCTGTTTGAATGAACCCCTATTAGGTTTATTGATTACATACTAAGAGTACAGATTGTTCCGTTTTAAAGCGTTGGCACATGCTTCAACTTTGTTCAAATTTTGCTTCCTGTCTCGAAGATTGATGAGACACCTCCATCGCTGTTTTAAAGAGCTACGAGCGCGTGACTCACAGAAGTCAATCTCTGCTGCGCATCAGTGTCATTCATCAGGTGAGTTCAGATTCAGAAGTGGGCACCGACCAAACGAGCCGCCATAATAAACTAAATCCACAAAAAAATAAAAAAGAGTCATGAGTTAAAAAAGCGTTGAGTCAAAGTAACTGAAGAATGAATTAAATGAGCACCATTCATCATGTCGGTGATTACAGAGTGATCACAAGAAGTCCATGTGGCGCTTTAAAATGTAAGATTTTTCCACTCATCACTTTGTGGAATCGTCAAGATGATCTTCCATTTACGTTTCTCAGAGTGGCTTGTAGCAGCACATCGTGGCGAGCGGCGAGTGACGGAAGCGCCGCAGCACTGATTCGCCTGACATGTCTCACCGCCCACTGAAACGCGGCGCCGTGTGGGCTCTTCGCTGCAAAACGGCCCAGAGCGGGGCAGGATACACGTCACACAGGAAACACTTCCTGGAAAACAATCTGTGTGCGGTTTTTTTTGACGGCACTTTGTGAGCAGAAGAAGTTTGTGGCGAGGAGGGTCATGTGTTTACAGAGCTGACAGTGAGGACAGAGACCCGAGGCAGAAACAATGAAGAGAACACGAAAGGTCAAGTATCTGTGCGTAAAAAAAAAAAAAAAAGAAAGAAAGAAAGAAGGAAAGAGAGATAAGTGAGAGAGAGAGAAAAAAGAGGAGAAATCTAGAAAAAGAATCTGGGATCACGGTGCAGTGACCAAAGAAGTGTGTGTGTCTGTGTGTGTGTGTGTGTGTGTGTGTGTGTGTGTGTGTGTGTGTGTGTGTGTGTGTGTGTGTGTGTCTGTGTGTCTGTGTGTCTGTGTGTGTGTGTGACATGGCTCGTTGATTTCTGAGCGGGTCCTGTCTCTCTTTTGTCACTCGGCCCGGTGCAGCCGGGACACAATCACCCCCCTGGGACACTGCAAACACTTATTTGAATCCCCTCACATTTCTGCACAAAGTGGCCAATTGCATATTGTGTGTCTGTGTGTGTCTGTGTGTGTGTGTGTGTGTGTGTGTGTGTGTGTGTGTGCGCGTGTGTGTGTGCATGTGTGAGCTTCTGCTCCCAGCTAATCAGTTCTGCCAGGCTAATTAAAAAGAGTCAGCTGACTAAAGCCCCTCCGGCTCTGTAACACAACAGTGTGCACGGACGCACAAACACACACACACACACACACACACACACACACACACACACACACACACACACAGAGAGAGAGAGAGGGAAGTGCTGAGCTGTGAAACACTCTCTGTGTTTCTTCCACGGTCACACGAGAGTCACAGAGAGCCTCTGCTTCTCCTGCGACACGACTAATGAGGTGAGGCGGTTTGAGATCGTCGCTCATCTTCTGTGCAACAATAAGGGAGGGAGTGGAATCTAAAAACAAAACAAAAAAACAAAAAAAAAAGATCCCTTGAAGAAAGAGAGGAGAAGGGATGCCGGCTGGAGATCTGTGATGTGTGGTGGTCAACTTTTCTTTTCATTCGTTTGGCAAATTGTTTTCTTCGAGTTTGGTCGATACACGTCGAGACACTTGTGGAAACAAATCCAGAGATATACGATATAAAAGGTGAAGTTAAAAGCGTCGTGTGTGACGTTTACAGTCTCAGAGGGAAGCTGATGATGGTGGAAGCTGGTGGTTCAGGAGTGAATACAGAGGCCAAGTACGATGTGAATGCTTCATGTGTACAGTGGGTCCAGATCAGTCAGTCAGTTTAAACGAAAAAAGGGCTTAGTGCCATCTGATCTGATAATACTGATCTGATCTGTTGTTGTTGTTGTTTTGTTTTTCTCTGTGCGTGCTTGGGCTTGTTTGCGCGCGTCTGTCTGAAGGACAAGACAGGAATTCCTGCCATTTAAAGTCGCCCTTCCCTTTTCCGACTTCTGCTCACGGACACAGAGAGAGAAATATTAGAGCCCTGAGGAGCTGAAGGAGGGACGAAGAAACGTAAAGACAGTCATTGATGTTTTATCTCTGACAGTATGGCAGACGTTAAGTCCATCATTTCAGCGTGGTTCCCTCTGGAAATAAAAAAAGTATTTCTGATTCTGATGTTTCCCCCCCAAATAAATGGATAAGGGGCATCTATAACCTTGTGCACAAGACGGATAAACAAACATGAAGAAATGAATGAAAACATGTCCTTGTCTTCTTCTTCTACTTTCTTAAAGAGCGATGAGTGGGTTATCTCCATTAAGAGTTAGAAATAACAACGAAGGTCAGGACCTGCGTAATGTTTGAAGGTAAATGAGACACACTTGTGTCCAGGACAAAAGTGTAAAAGACAAAAAAAAAAAAAGTTGAGCACAGAGTTAGAGGATTAGAAGTGTAGAAACAAACAGAAGGAAGTGGAGGTGGAGCTTAAAGAGGGGAAAAGAGGGCTGCCGACAAGATTTGATAAGGTGAAGGAGAGGTTAGGAAGGAAGAGTTAAGGCTTTGTTTTCTCTCAGGATGTAGATTTTCACAAGGAGCACAACAACATCCATTTATTTCCACAGTTAAAATAGACTAATCTCCATATTGTAGCCTTGTAGGAAAAAAAACAACAAAAACAAACTACAAATCCACTGCTGCTTCTTTAAAAACCAGAAAAACTTCACAGGAATTTCTGAGGGAGGCCTACATTTAAATTTGTACACATTTATAATCACAATTGGAAAGAAATGACACAAAAGAGGAAGAAACAAAGGCTACGCTGTCTGAAAGCGTATTCATATGAACGGAGGATATAATAAATGCATACCATGTGTCTGCACATCTGCATATTTCATGTGAAAAGCAGGACGAATAAAGGTTAGGTGGAGGGGAATAAAGCAGGGAGGGGAGAGAGAGAGAGGAGGATGAAGAGGAGGAGTGAAGAAAGCAGAGAGGATGTGGAGTTCAACGCTGCTGTCATCTTAGTGCTGCTGATGTAATCCCTAAAATTAGCAGCAATAAGAGCCACAGATAGTGCCCCACTGGTACAGTGTGCTGCCCGGAGTACTGTACTCTACACACTGGAGCACACGCAGTTCAGGATGTCTGCAGGCCCTGAAAGCACATTTAAATTATACCTTAGACTGGTTGGAAGCAAAAAAAAAAAAAAGATGATGCAGGATGAATAATGTGACAACGATTTTAAAGTACAAAACGTATGGCTGTGTTCAGTAAAGCTACTTTCCCTGGCACAGTTTTTGAATGTTAAACATCCGTCCACCAATGGAAATGCCGATCAAAAGCAAGCTGTCACTGCATGTTCACAATAACACTCCTCTGGCTATTTTTGGGACGTGTAGAGGTGTTTGAACATTTGCTTTGTGTGAGGCAGGATGGAGACAGCAGGAGAACAGCCGCACAGCTGGAGCACCTCTGGGAGTCTGAGGGCTGTGTTTTTTTTTTTTTTTTGGGTATTGAAGGCATCAGTCCAAGATGGGGCTGAGTATTTTGAGCCTGAGTCACAATTTGAGGATGTAAACAAGTCATTTAGAAGGGCACATGATGGCTTTAACAGACCGGGGCGGCTGTTTGAGTGAACAAAAATAACGTTGTGTGTTTGGTTTTGTATTTTTTTTTTTTTTAACTTGTGGCCAGTAGAGCTTTGCCTTCATAAGCAGCTGACACATTAATGTGTGACCTAACGCTGCAAGACTCGCAAACTGTATAGATGTAGCACCTTGGATGTAACTCACTAGTTTGTGTTTTCGAAGTTCGACGTTCAGAAAATGTGCTTCTATTAGCACTGTTAGAAAAAGTGGAAGTTATACCCACATCACGTAGGTTTCAGTGGAGAACAAAAAGAGCAAACTGAAGAAGAGGGAATGCCTGCACACTAGCAAGTGTGCAATCATTAGCAAACCGGACCAAAGACCTTACATACCGTATACAGGGAACATTCATATTTGCTGTCTGACACAACAGGTAAAATGATTCTGTTGCAAAAAGATTCAGCTCTGAGTCTGTTGTTTGTCGGTCTTCTGTCACTTGAGTTCACTTTAATGAAAGTTGCAGAAAGTTAAAAATAGTCTCATGTGTTACCCTGCTCGGATGACATTAACCCGATTTGATGTTTTCCTTCGGCGCACTCCTCCATCCTTCGACCTCCCTCCTTCTCTCTCTCTCCTGTCTTAACCCCTCGTGACCTTGCCTCTCCTCTCACCCCATCCTTCCTGCCTCCCATTAAATCTCATCTGACCTTCCCACAACCTTCACCCTTGCCCCCCACCCCCCCCATCCATCCCTGAACCTCACCAGCCCTTCTTCTCCACGCCCTCTCATTTCGTTTTATTACCTGTCATCCCCCCATAACGATCCAGACTTCATTTCACCTTCCTTTCTCCTCCCACAGCACATCATCCCCGTCGACTCTTGATCCCTCCTCCCGTAGCACGGAGCAGTATTCAACGGTTATCGCTTCTTCACCTCATCATGTCAGTCTCTCCTCAAAGAGATGGACTCTTTTTTTTTTTTCTCTCTCTCATTTCCAAACCTTTCCCATGATTTTCATTTGATACGACACATCATATAAGTGTCAGACTGGCGTCTCATTTTCTCCCACTCTTCTTCTACTTCTGTCACTTGCCCCCTTCATCCTGTCCTCTCTGTGTCCTGCTGATTTGATTCTGAGAAGATTTTTACATCACCAGACTTTAGAGAATGGAACAATATCAGGAAAAAGGGAAAAGGGTTTAAAGTGAAGATTAATATGAGGAGGAATTTTAACGTTTCCTTGTTTTGGCTGCCAAGTTACCTCAGGACACCACTTTTTTGTTTTCTTTTTCTTTTTCTTTTAGGCTTTTCCGTGTTTAAAATGCGAAATGTATAATAATTAGTATAAGAAAGTCTTGGTAAATATGTTAAACTCATGAGCTTCATGTATGTTGTTTTGGTTTTCACTATCTATGGCAAGTTGACACATTTTGCCACCACTAAGCCTAGGGGCTAATAATCATGGTCTAATTAAAAATGAGGGGAATATTTAGTTAATTTTGATAGCTATCTTTGTTATTGTAAATATAATAATGCAGCTCTCAGTGGCATTGCACCACAATTCAAATGTACATTTTCATGGCATGCCTTATTCATATCCTTTCCCTCTTACTCAGCCTACCCGAGCTCTCTGTGGGACCCTGGGGCCCTGCTTGGTGCCAGAGCTAGAGGCCCCTGGGGTTTAGCTGGCCCTGCTTGCGTTCTGATAGAATGAAACCAGATGAGCTCAGGAGTGCAATAAAGCATCAAAAGACTTTCAAACGTACAAGCCCTGATGGTTTTGAGCTTTGCAGAAGCAGAAGGAAGACACATGACGAGATAAGACTCACAATAAGAAAAGCACAGACTGACTGTAAAGTTACATAGCTTTTAAAAAACACTGGGTCAGTCACTCACACCCAAACAAGCAGTTATACTGACACAAAGTGGATCATCCCTATTCACTCTCAAACACACGTATGACCATAGAAATAAAGCCTGGGTTATAAAGGGGAATCTCATCATTACATGGTGCCAAGAAAAACTAAAAACAACCAGACCAACACCAGAGAGTTCCTCCAATCAGCTCAGGAAATTGACGTTTGAAACAAATCAACACAGAAGCTGGTGCACCACATCCCAGAGCTTTTACACTGTCCATCACCATCACTTTTTACAGATTTACATCAGCCCAGGATTTTGACCTTCAAATCTGAGGGGAAGATTGATCGCAACACTATCCACACACGGTGTACACTGCTGTGACAACGCATCTGTATGAGTCATGTCTATGACTCGCCCCGCTGCAAGATGAATGCAACTTTAGATTTAACCCGATTATAGGCAGTGACGTGAGAGTAACTTGAGTAACATGACTACAGGATGAGTACAATGTAATCAAAAAAAAAACACGCTGATATGGTGCCACCAAAGATGACAACATAATGTTTCCTGTAAAATAAACAGGTATTGCATGAAGTAACGCTTAGAGGAAGGTTTTGGGGCCTCAGGGAGCCCATCCATTCGCTGACTTAAACAGGGGCCCTTCTGTATGAGCATTTCAGGCTTATGTTTAGCATGTGTCAATATCAACGATTGGATTTCCTCTCAGCTATTCATGAAGAATATCTTCTGCTTCTTCTAAAGTGCTAACGCTATCGGGGTCAAAAGTGTTTGATTATTAGCTTTAATGTCATAACCATCTGAGGCAGAATTATGAGCTACCTGGGTGTAAAGAATGGTATATAAAGAACTACACTACCCACAATTATAGAATGTTTGGTGGAACTCGCTGTTACCATGGCAATGTGTCCTGTCCCTTGGGCAACATATATGCTAACAGATACTTTTGATAGCAGGCTAGCTAGTTAGTTAGCTAACAAGAATTGTACTGATAACCTTGTTATTCCACAGTGAATGTAGTTTATATATTTACACAATGCAAAGTACAAGATAACACTTATTAACTTAAAAACTACAACATCTGCATATTCTCGGAACTCGGCTATCTTTTGTATAATAATGTCAGGACATGTTTTTGTAAAGAAATCTTGTTGCTTGTTGTGTGCCGAGATTTCCAATCAGTGACCTAACACATTGTGTAAATTTGGTAAACTGGAAATATCTGCAGAAAAGATAAAAGCATAGCCAGCTTTCTAAATGAATTTCATCAGCTGTTCACTGATGATTGGTGCTCAATGTTTGCAGAACAGGTTTGAAAACTCAACTTTGCTGCTGCCTTACTACACAGCAGGTCCTGAGAGGTTAAACAAATGCTAAAAGACTTTGAGGAGGGAAAGGAGCAGCTGTCAGACATGTTGGCCTCTACGCAGGAAGTTAGCTAACCACAGACGTTGCAAGAGACGTGGTGTTTCCGTTGTGAAGCGGCACTGGATTGATTCGAAGCATCAGAGGAAGGATGCTACTTCATGCTCTGAATGTTTCCACTACAAGATAAAGGCAGTAGCTGCCTTCAACACACAGGGCTTTACAGTGTGTGCACTACGTCTGTCTACGTTCATATAAAACAGTGTGGGTAATGACGTGTGAAATATCATCCACGTATTAAACTCTCCAGCTTACTCTTTGCTGATTTTATTCAGTGCTGAACCATCCAGTGCAAATAGCTGAACCTGCTTCATGTTAAATTAATGATTGTGGGGGGGCCCATGGAGTAGCCTGGCTGTAAAAGGTTCCCGGAGCAGGTTTCCCCTGCAAGGCAAATGAGTCGCTGGGTTCATCTATCTGCACATGTCCAGTGAGAGGAAGATGGTAACCCAGGGAGGCATCTGATGTCTTAATGAAGTGACTTTCTCTGTGTGTGTGTGTGTGTGTGTGTGTGTGTGTGTGTGTGTGTGTGTGTGTGTGTGCGTGTGTGTGTGCATGTACGTGTGTGCGTGTGCATGTGCATGTGAGGCTGTCATTAGTGAATCCCAGAGGTCTGTTATGGCAGTGAGAGAAAGCACAGGACACTCCGTCTCTTGCCCTGCTGGACGACGAATCAGGTTTCTTGATCAATGGGAGTCGCACAAATCTGTTATTGCATAGAGCAGGAGATGTAAAATAAGAATAATAAAGAAAAGCTCTTGATCTGATCTGATGAGTAAGATGTCGGTCTCATACACTCTGTAGGCTTCCTGATCACTGTGATTTACGGGCAGAAGTCACGAGAAATGTATTCATCCACCAAGGATACAAGAGATGCTTCATTTTCTTCTCATTTCTGCAGTTGTTCAGGAACCATCATTTACTCCAGAGAGAGAGAGAGAGGGAGAGAGATAGAGAGAGAGAGAGAGAGAGAGAGGGACAGAGAGAGAGAGAGAGACAGAGAGACAGAGAGAGAGAGAGAGCAGGCACTAGTGCCCACCAGCGACAATGGATTACTGATGTCATAATGGTTCAATAAGGCCCTTAAACAACATCCGCTGATCCACTGCCAGACATAAAAAAAAAAAAAACAGCTTTCCATTTTGAAATGTGTGGAGTACATGTGAAAATAATACACATTTACAGAGTTCAGACCTTTCTACTAATTTATAGTTTATCATGAATAAATGGACATGCCCCTGAGATCCTTTGAATCAAGTCAGAAAAACCACACTAAGTGTCTGGGACAAACACATTGGACTGTATTTAAAACTTGAGGCCTACAGTATGCTGCACCTCCTTTGCTTTGTTGGTTTATTCATTATAAGAGAGAGAGAGAGAGAGAGAGAGAGAGAGAGAGAGAGAGAGAGAGAGAGAGAGATGTCTTCTTACTCAATGATGTTAGCCATGAAGCTGTAAGTACATTACAAACGCATCTAAATGCATTTCAGACACCTCCACAGACACATGACACAAGGATGCTCATGACCTCATGTTAAAGTCCCACATTTTACTACGAGGCTATTTCTGGACTGAGTGACTGCAGTTCTGAGGAAGCCAAAATTAGACCTCTCTCTTCTTTTTCTTTTTTTTTTTTTTACTCGGGGAAGGTACAAAGAAAGGTCTGGCACGCAGCAGGCTGCAACCCAGAATAATGTGTTACATTATTTACGCTCTTCATTTTTAACATTTGGGAAGAAGTCCCTCAGTCCAGTGCTGCTGTCTCTACACTTCTTCCTGGTCCTGTTTATTGTCCTATTAAAGACCTCATCAATTTAAAACTCTTAGCTACACTTAAGCACATCTGTAATAATGATAAAGACAAGTGCAATTCTGAAAGTTCTGGGGATTTCTTCAACTGCTCGCTGTTCTAACACTCTCATACATGGTGGGGAAATTTGCTGTTGACATTATGAGTCACTTCATCAAAGAGACCACAAAATAAAGCTGTTCTGATGTCTCTCAAATCAGTGAGTAACAAGGCAGATCATGTTTATCTTCTCATTTCAACAAGCGGATGCCGAAAAAGTCCAGATCACATCGTCAATGAAAGTCATTTCTTTACACTGTCAGGAGTCGCCCAGAAACCTGCCAATGTTGTGTCTGACTCAACTATCAAATGCTGTTTGCTAACCAGTCAGTTGTTGTTGTTGTTCCCAGCATGCATCTGTTCATCCCACAGTTACCCCTTCTTCCTATCTGCCACCCACAGTGCGCCTGTGTGTGTGTGTGTGTGTGTGTGTGTGTGTGTGTGTGTGTGTGTGGCAACCTCGAAACGATCTGCTCTTGCTGCTTGTGTCTGAGCAACAGGTGCGTGTGAGAAGCAGTGACAGGAACACACAAAGACACACGAGCGAAAATAAAGAAAACAACGAGAGGTGTGCACATGTCACAGCATATATCGTCCTACCTGGTTGTTGACATAATCCTGAACGGCAGGAGCGTGAAAAGACGAGAGAAAGGAATCTCGATGAAGTCGTAAAGGGACAGTAGTGTTGAACTTAAATCTTGTGCTCCGCGTCTTAACACTGGGATTTCTTTTCTAGCTCATTTTGCCCACTTTCGTCGCTTCAATTCATTGCAGGACGAATAAATATCTTGCAGTTTTGTGACATCACATTAGCACTAGCGACTTGTTTTTGTTGTTTTAGGAAGTACTGCACTTGCTTGCTTTAAAAAGATAAACTTATTCATACACACAAATGTGGCGGAATGTGTTGACGCCAAAGGTCAGAAATGTAATTTTAAAAAGTGCAACAATCGCCCAGAGACGAAAGAGTCACACAGGGTCAGCAGAAGGACTCTTTAAGCCCTCCATTAAGCCCCTTTGTAACACCCCAGGGAGCTTTTACATAAGCTGGTAAAAGTGCGTGCATGGGAGCTAAGTGATGAAGTTTTTGTGCGTCTGTGCACGCTTTTGTTTTCGGGGGGAAAGCATGGCTTCTGGTGATTAGTCAGAACTGTAACTGACACACGGCTGGCCCCTTGTGATCCTATCAGAGGGAGGGAGCGGGAAACTGAAGATTGAAGATCACACAGAGGACACAGGGTCTGACCCTTTGGTACCTTTCTGAAGACGTTTTGCAAAAAAAAGAAAAAAAAAAAAACATGGCTTAACGAGGGCGCTGCTGTCTATAAGGCGACATGATCATGTTTTAGGGAGTTTGCCTCATCTGTTTAGCAATACAATGAATGATTAAGTTCCATACAGCAAATGCAAGTAACAAATATAAAGTGGTGCCATAAAAAAATAACAAAAAAAATAAAAAAAATCTCCACCTGTTGTTATTTCATCAAAATTATTAAATAAATAATGTCCTTTTTCAACGTGTTTTACCTGCAACAGCTGAGAGCTAAGGCACAAATCAACCAGGATGTCTGCAGGTCTGAGTAAAGTTTATAATGTCTTTAAATGAATCCAAAGAGTCCTCTGAAAATAGCCTGATAAAAAACAAACGCTCATCAGCCACATGCTCTGTTAAATGATTCAATGTGATCCAGTGTTATTGTGTTTGTAGACGTCGAACTTCTCTCTCTATAAATTCATCTCATGTGAACGTGGAGTGCGAGAAAGACTATTTTTCCTTTTGTTAAACAACATCTCTAACACCTGCATTAAATTAAACAGCAGGGAAGAGTTTGGTTTCATAATCCTCTGCCGTCGCTGACGCTGTTTCTCTTACCGTGTTGTATCCGCCGGGTTCTTGTCCGTCTGTTATGAGTTCCCGCTCTCCCCGCGGGTTGACCCTCCTGAAGCGCCGTCTGGACCTGCGTTGGGATCCCTCCCTTTGCAGAAAACCGTCGTCGCCCTCGCTGCCGTTATCCACCTGCAATACACAGTCGACACCCTCCTCAGAATAGCAGCTTTTAAGGGATTTGCACCCACAACCTTCGGAGGTGTGGGAACAGCCAGAAGACTGATCCTCACTGTTTGAGGCGGAGGAGCACGGCTCAGAGGAGCTACGTTTCAGCCGTTCGGATTTTGGGGTATTTAAAGTTGAGCTTCGATTTGTAAATCCAGAGTTCTGGTTGTCCAGCTCTGATTCGTTGTTCTTATGTTCCAGTTTTGTTAATTTCTCTAAATCTGAATTGTCTTTCTTGAGTGTGCTCCCGTCCTTTTTACATGGCTCCGGTTCTTCTGAGATGGGGAGCTGCTCGTCTGCTGGCTCCTGGTTGAACATCCAGTTCTTCCAGAGCGCAGAGAGCCGGTGCCAGCGGAGTACACTCATCCGGACACGAGGACGGGATCAGAACAACACATAAAAGCAGGAAATTCCAAGGGAAGGGAGGGAAAAACAGCAGGGAAAGGCTCCTTTCAAAAAAAGTTGAATAGAAGTCCCGAGAGATCCCAAAACATGATATCCTCTCGAGCAAGAATCCAGAACGAAAGAAAGTACGACAAACATTGAATAAAGAAATCGTTTCAAATGAGGTGACACCCTACGGGGCAGCTCCTTGTTTCTCTGCCGAGAGTTGTTCTCCTCTGAAGCCTGAAGACTTTCAGACCGAGTTCAGCTGCTCACCACGTTGCATACTGACGGTCTTACTCACATGCTCTGGTTCTCACTGTCTGACACGCGCACACAGCAAACACTGAGCCCTCAGTTTCCTCCAGGAAACCGTAAATACTCAAGTATCCTCGCCAGGCAGAAAAAAAAAAAAAAAACAAACAGCACAATGCACAAATTCCAACCATACAATTCATTCCCCATAGGCTCTCTGCGGCGGAATGTTGTTGCAAAAGGAATTTTGTTTTCTTTCCGGATTGCATAATCTTAAACGTATCCATAGTCTTGTTATGTCAGCAATGACTCTATGTAAAAAAAAAAAAAAAAAAGAGCTTTGAAATAAGTTAGCCATCCTTTAGAGGACATGACGCTGGAGTCTAACAGACCTTAGTTTTAGTTTTTTTTTTCCCCAAAAAAAGCGCGTGATTTTTATTTTCTTTAATTTTCACTTCTAAATGAAACGTATTTTTGAAAATGAGTTTTTCCCAAAACAAGTTTTTTTTTCTTTTAAAAAAGCTGATATTACATCACTAATCCTTTAAATTATGTTCTACAACACATCTTAAAAAAAATGCACCAATCTAATGCATGAATGTGTGTGTGCGCACACATGCCTAGTAGTGTGTATGTGAAGCTTTGGTTAGATGTCTCTCTCTCTCTCTCTCCTGATGATGCAATATGAATGCACACACTGGGACACCAATATGACACCCTCACAGATACACTGAGTGAGAATGAAGGCATTATGACGGTGGCATGGTTTGGGTACCAAAACAACGTAAAGAGGAAATTAATGAAACTCTAAAAGATTCAAACTGAAGTAGTTTTACGTGTTTTGCAAAATATAACTTCAGTTAAATAAAGCAACAATTTAACTTTATTTATACAAGATTCTGTTGATCCAAAGTGGGGAATAGCAAAGATGCTTACACAGAACACAAATCCAAATCTCCTCCACGACCTATAGAACGACTTCGAGGACAATCTGCTGCTCCTCTAACATCTAGCATGAGCAGCTGCGTTTGGATACAACAGACAGATCCGCCTTATGTGAGGGAGTTCTGCTCTTCAATATACAGACTAGCTGCTGCATTGTGGGTAGTTGAGCCTAAAGTCTGATAACAACTATTACACTTATAATAGCTTTTGTGAAAGGGGTCAACTCCAGTCCTAATATGTCCTTTCTTATGAAGCCTCATGAGACACAGCTTGGAGGTAGAAATGTACCAGAGCTTCATGTCTATGCTGTGGCCACATAACAGTTCTTTTGTCTGACTGAATACAACCCCAACTGTCCCATGACCGGCGGTTATGTTGTCCATTAAAATCTCAAGCTTGTATGTATTTGACAGGCTGCCATGGCCATAATGTGACCGTACTTCCTTTTTCCTCTGTCCGTTTACGTGTGTGTGTGTGTGTGTGTGTGTGTGAGACTAACTTCCCATGTACTCATCTGCCAGTTTATATTCCTCTCTGTATCAGATTATTTTGTTCCTTCATGCTTTTGCTCCTTTTTTTTAATGTTGCTCCATTCCTTCCTTCATTCTACAACCCCCCCCCCACACACACACACACACAGAAACCTTTACAAGCCCACCCTGTCAGTGTGTGGATGTCACTCCAGTCCATCCTGTGACCAGCATCATGAAGACAGACGCTCCCTCCACTATTCCCATGGCCCTAATTAAGTGATTGGCTGCAATGCAGTGTTAGCGGACGAGAGCACAGTCCCTCCACTCTAGTGTGTTTATACACTCAGAGTGACGTGTGTGTGTGTCTGAATGTGTCACACACACACACACACACACACACACACACACACACACACACACACACACACACACACACACACACACACACACACACACACACACACACACACACACACACACACACACACACACACACACACACACACACACACACACACACACACACTTTAACACAAGGCCTTAATGATTAGTTCTAAATCCTGCTGTGTTTCCAAGAAATCCTTCTGTCAGTCAACCGGTGGGGAATTTAAAATTAAAATGTTCCTTACTCTCTTCATGCAAGCTGTTTACCCACTTATCAATCATGTATTCCTGACATGTTGCTGCCTAAAAAACAAAACAAATGATGCACCACCTACAGCGCCCAAGAAGGATTTGGAGTCTCATCTGATACGACATTTTGAAATGTTAAGTATCAGAAACTGACTGAAATGACTTGCCACTTTTCAGCTCGACTCCACACGGAGGAAATCTTGATATGAATTGACGACATTAACCAGTGATTGAACGTCTGCATAAAAAATAGAAAAGAACCTTTTTATCAAGTTTGTCGAGATATTTTATCACCTTCAATTGAGAACAGACGTCTGTTGGAGACGGTTCACTGTAAAACAATGTCAGAGGGAGCAGCTTTGTTTTGTTTGTGGAATTTGTGATGCATTATAAAACCGACAAACTCCTCACCATGGTATAATAATTCAGTCTTCTTTTTGAATGACACAAACAAATATAAATCAGTGCAAATGTAAAATAAATATTAAAAAAGCCTAAATGTTTTTGGGGCGTCTGTGGCTCGATGTAACATCTCAAAGATTCTGTCGTTACTGGCCTCTTGAAAAAAAAGCATGAAGGGATTTCTGTTTATTTTCTAAACTAATAGTAAGGGCATATTGCAAAAATCTGGGAATAAATTCCTTACCAATAGATTTCTTCACAAACGTGTTCATAAAGGTGTCTTATAACACATAAAAAAACATTTAATTCCAACTCCCATAGGAAAATCCGTGAGAGCAGCTCAAAGTCAGGGTACCTGGAATAGCACTTTATTGTACTATATACTTGTTGGTGAAAATGTGAAAATGTTAACCTTTGCTTTTGGTAGCTTGTGAGGGGTCAAACTAGGGGTTCTTTAGGATTCTGAATCCATTGCAAACATTTGTTTTCAAAAAAATCCATTCCTTGGTGGAGAAATGGCCACGCCCACTTTTACATGTAAATTTACAATAGCGCTATATGTTGATTTTAATATCTCGAATACTAGTTAAAAAATATACTGCACCACATTGCTTCATGTATTAGGGGTCCAGGTCTGAACTTTCTTCACACTCTACTGTTCTTAAAGTGGGGATTTGGACCCCCTGGGGGCTTATGAGACACTGAGAGGGGGCTCGCGATATGCTTTCCATCACCAAATACAAAAGTTGAATGATCTAAAATTTCATATCTTACCCATTATGGTGGAAAAAAACCCCATTCAAATATTAGTTGAATTTTAACTAATGGTTAGCGCTGGCAAAGTAATTTATGCTTCCTATAAGTGAAACAATGCAGATGTCTGCTGCTCCCTATGAATTTGACACCTACATAAACTGAGTGTCTGTTAAGGAAATTGTGAATGTCCACACAGTCCTACTGTTTATACATTATATTATTATACAGCATTTCTTACATTACTCTGTTGAAATAGAGACAGTGGGGTTCCCCAGTCTCTAGCATAGTTATTGTGGGGGTCCAAAGCTGAAATGTATGGTAACCTCTGCTCTACGTCATCATTGATACAGTTCTTGCATGTAAACATGTTCATGGCTGCTGTAAAAACAGGCTTTTTGAATGGGTGTGTATGTGACTTCCTGTGCCGCTGCAGCCAGCCTCTAGTGGACACTCGACATACTGCAAGATTTGACACTTTCACATCGGCTTAATTTTTCAACATTAGAGGTTGTTGCATAAATGCACCAGGTGCTTTGCACTTGGTGATAAACGTACCATATCTACTCAGATCTGTTGATCAAAACAGGAGTTCTTGGTTTTAACAGTGAACATTTTGCAAGTTACTTTAGCCATTAAAGAACTGGTATCCACATTTTCCAGTACACATATGATGTACCATCTGTTACTCTATACCTGGTGTCAGTGTGTCTGGTTTGATACAGGTTCTTATGGAAGGCGGTGGCTGAGTTAGTCTAACTCGAAACTGTACCTCCAACAGATAGAGGGTGAAGCTGCAAAGCAAAGTCTCCAGGCCGATATCAAAACCTGGGACTGGAAGGTTTAGCAGAGTCTTTTGGACCTCAGTGACTATTGATGGGTGGGAGGAGTTTATGGTTATAAGCTGGTTCAAACACAGGACCCAATGGCTCCTGAGGAGCTTTAATTGTATGGAGAAAGGTGTTGAATGTATCTTGGCATGCAGAAATGGTAAAGGTACAGCGTGCAAGAACTGTATCAATGATGATGTAGAGCAGAGGTTACCATACATTTCAGCTTTGGACCCCCCCAATAACTGTGCTAAAGACCGGGGAACCCGACTGTCTCTATTTCAGCAGAGTAATGTAAGAAATGCTGTATAATAATACAATGTATAAACAGTAGGACTGTGTGGACATTCACAATTTCCTTAACAGACACCCAGTTTATGTAGGTGTCAAATGTCATTCATAGGGAGCAGCAGACACCTGCATTGTTTCACTTATGGGAAGCATAAATTACTTTGCCACTGCTAACCATTAGTTAAAATTCAACTAATATTTGAATGGGTTTTTTTTCCACCATAATGGGTAAGATATGAAATTTTAGATCATTCAACTTTTGTATTTGGTGATGGAAAGCATATCGCGAGCCCCCTCTCAGTGTCTCATAAGCCCCCAGGGGGTCCAAATCCCCACTTTAAGAACAGTAGAGTGTGAAGAAAGCTCAGACCTGGACCCCTAATACATTAAGCAATGTGGTGCAGTATATTTTTTAACTAGTATTCGAGATATTAAAATCAACATATAGAGCTATTGTAAATTTACATGTAAAAGTGGGCGTGGCCATTTCTCCACCAAGGAATGGATTTTTTTGAAAACAAATGTTTGCAATGGATTCAGAATCCTAAAGAACCCCTAGTTTGACCCCTCACAAGCTACCAAAAGCAAAGGTTAACATTTTCAAGTTTTCACCAATAAGTATATCGTACCAATAAAGTACTATTCCAGGTACCCTGACTTTGAGCTGCTCTCACGGATTTTCCTATGGGAGTTGGATTTAAATGTTTTTTTATGTGTTATAAGACACCTTTATGAACACGTTTGTGAAGAAATCTATTGGTAAGGAATTTATTCCCAGATTGGCCAAATATCTGATAAAATACCCTTACTATAATTGGATTTCTTTACAAAAATAAAACAGCAGGTTTTTTTTTGGTTTTTTTCTTAGCAGTGACCAAAACCTGCCATTAGTGTTAGTCTAGACAGAGACGTGCAGTCGAAGCCTCGTGGGAGAAACGAGCCGGGCAGTTTAATCTCTACGGGGGGTTTTTATAAGCCTGATGCTTTTTAAAAATATAATGGACTGTTTGCTCCCGTCTGTGGAGGACAGGGCTTCATTTACTATTTATTACAGGAGGAGTCATGGCTTGCTATTTGAAAGAATAAGACATTTTCCTGACTGTGTTACAACACATGAGATCATGAATGTGAACCTCATAAATTCATGGCCACTCATATGAACTGACTTGTTTACACTGCACCTCCAAATCTGGTTTTCATCACATATCCATGTGATTGTGATTTTTTCTTTTTCTTTTTTTGCCAGTCTGGACAAAAACCACCACATGAGATCTGATTTGTCCAAATCTGATTCAAACCAAATACGGAGGGGGTTTCGAATGCGATTCAAATCTGATTCCTACAGATCCGACTCAATCTGAACGGTCGTCAGTCTCAACGCGACGACCATCGACGATAACAACAACGTCGATCCAGCAGGCCGGAAGTTCACTTAGAAAACAGCAAGAATCATAACAAACAGCCCGCGGACAGGCACTTTCAAACACTTCAGTCTGTTCCTCGTTAACTTTCACTGTTATTCATCCCAACCCAAAGACACGTGTTAACCTTCTTGAGGAATAAAGAAAAGCAAATCTCTGTCTTTATACTTTGGCAACCCTGACTTAAGCACTTTTTCTTTTCTTCTTTTCTTTTTTTTTTAAAATCACTTCCAAGGAGTCTGATAACTCACATCCAAAGTCCCCTTCCTTCCTGCTGTACTTTGGCCACTGCAGACCATAAAACAAAGCTATGCTGGATTGAAACAACAGCAAAAGCTTTGACGTAATCTCATTTCCTATTTCTGAGACAAAAATGTTAATACTTTTAAGTCTATGTATAGACACAGAAAAGCACCTACTGTTCTCCCCAAGGCACTAATGATTCATTTCATTTCTCTAAAGCACTCATCTTCTCCTCCCCCCCTTGCTCCATCACCAGCAACACCTCTCTCTCTCTCTCTCTCTCTCTCTCTCTCTACACTCACACACAGCGACAATCTTTAATATCAAACAAGACGGTTTAATTCAAACCCCGCCTCTTAAACTCTTTTATCTCTTCCCCAGACAACTGTTCAATTGAACCTTCTCCCCACCCTCTTTAACTGTCACACCGGCCTCTGCACAGATCCACACGGCTGGTTTAAGATGAAGTACCATGCCTCACTAAAACTCCTTCTTCCTGACTGGACATTTGTTGGAAAAGTTGTGCTTACAATGTCACAGAGACGTTCAGTCTGAGTCTGCAGCCTTAAGTAATTCTGACAGGTGAGACATCCACTCACAGCAGCAGCAGCAGCCTCTTACTGCAGCTACAGTGTGGCCTTTATTCACTCATATTAATCAATGTGTGTGTGTGGCTTTCCACTTTTACAAACCTCCCTTACCACATCACAAACCCGACTTCTCAGCTGCTCGTCAGTCGCTGCTCTGTTATCAACCTTTCTTCATCAAACTGTCACAGTGGTGTGCGTGTGGAAGTTGTGCAAGTGTCCTGAGTTCAGTGGATGCGGCTTCCTGGACGTACTGGAGTAAAAGCACCACTGGTTGATGAAGGGAAAGTGTTGCTCACGTCCCACACACTCATATTAAATCAGTTCATTCAAACAAACACTTCACATTTCTGTCTTTGTGTCCTTCACTTAAATCCATTAAAATCACTAAATCAACACAAAATGTCCATGTGCGTGGGTTGTCTTTGTTCAGCCACTAACGAAAATTCAAAAAGAATCCCAAACATGAGAAACGTATCAAAAGAAGGACTACATAAAGCCTCGTCTTCGATCCTTATCAATCACTAAAGTATGAAGCCTGCGGTTTAAGACATTTCACGGCGATCATAATAAAGAAGAAGATTCATGTTTGACAGCTTCCTCGGCGAGAGTTTGACAAGAATACCTGCTCTCCAGCTCCCTCCGGCTAACTTCGCTCCGCGCGATGACAGAGGGGAAACAGCTAGCCTGCAGCTCTGTCAGAGGACTACAACATCCAGCAAACATCACCTCCTGACGTCACGTGTTCATGCAGACTGCTTTAACGTGATCATCTTCACACAGTTCACATCAAACCAGTACAATGTTCCCAACCCTGATTGGTTTATACCAGACATTCAGCTGCAGTGCAGGTTTAACCCCTCGACGTCTGAATTTGTTTCCAAGTATTGAAACTTTTTTTTTTTCTGCTTTCAGGTAGATGCTACATTAAGTTGAGAACTTTTATTTGAAAACAGCACATAAATAGATATTACATAAAAACAGCACATGAACAGCACATCAAACGGATGTTCTGTCTCCGACTGGTCCTATGACAAACTAATGCTTGCAAAAGGTTCAGAGGTATGTATTGAAAGTGCATCAACCGGCAGTGGAGGAATACGGACGCTGTTTTGGCTGCATTTGGAGCGGAAGCAGTTTGGTGCAAATTCGCGACAACAGGCGTCAAGGGGTTAACATTTACAAACTTTACAAAGTTTCTATCGGTGCATTTCATCTTTTCTCCCAACGACCTGCGGATCAAAGCTGCTCCTCTTCTAAAGCACGACTCAGCTTTTGTCATAATCATCTAACAATCCTCATTCTGTCCCCTCGCATTGTTGCCGTGCCAACAGTATGGACTCGCTGACACAGTGAATGAACAGAACAGAGTGGAAGCAGTTTTTATAGATTCATTTTCTTCTCGACTGCTGTAAAAACACGACTTCCTGTAAGCCGGGGGGATTTGTCCCAGTAGAGAACGGCCTGCAGCGGTAAAAGACAAACTTTAAGAGCCAAACTGGGATATCATGATTGTGTCAAAAGAACAAGAAGAGAAACTGAATGCTTGAGCAGATATTAATTGATATGAAAATCTTGCACAATATTGCCTCAGTTTGGAGGAAACAGAGTGGCAGTCTGTGGCAGGATGATAAGGTTTCATCATTGTTCCCCCCCCCCCCCCCGCCTACAGTAATGACAGTTCTTTCATTCTGAACAGTCAGAGAACAGAAATCTCAAATTGGGAGTTTAAAAGGAAAGCTGGTGTAAAAGCTTCCTTTGGGGACTTTCTGCTGTGTCGTCGACCTCACAGTGAGACGTCATGGTTTCGTCAAAAGTCCAACTCAAAGACGCCACAAGGTCAAACATGCTCAGGTTATTTTAATATTCTCAGTTCAGACCTGGTGCGACTTGCTGCTTCTTCTTCTTTTCTTTTTTTTGTCAAATTTCACTGCCTATCCTGTCTAAGCCAATCGGATCCCTCCGGTCCCCTCAGACACGGCGACAAAGAAATGAGAAGATGGAAGCGCATGAAGGACGTTGAGGAAGGAGACGCAGACTGTGTGAGTACCGCGACCTTGTGGAGGCACGAGAGAAACACGCACAATTTTCGAAAATGCAAATTTCAGCAGGATAAAGTGAAGCAGACGGAGTGTTTTGAATATTCTGCTCCAGCCGGCGCTCGGTGAAAACGTCACTGTAAAAGAGAAAGTGACATGACACAAGAAAGACGAAATCATGACAGGTCGGAATAAAGCTACAACAAGCTTCTCTGGCTTCAGTCGAAGATGCTGAAAGTTGCTTGTGACTATTTTTATTTTTTTTTTATTTTTTTTTACTCACCAGGAAAATGTTTTCCATAGCTTTGTACAGAAAGATAGTGAAGACACATTTCCAGCAATTAGAAATTGCTGCAAGTTAACAAAAAAACTTTCTGGAAAACTTTCAAGATTTTCTTCCTCCAAAAGCCTCGCCACAGAAAAAAAAAAAAAAAACACTTAAGTGGTTTTCACACATGCGATCCTGAAAATATCCAGATCCTTCCAGGCCGATCGAATTTGACGGAAGTAAGACGTCCAGGTGACGTTAGAGCGAAAACTGTTGCAGTTCGTATTTAGACACGCAGGACAGCTCCTCCGGGTAACATCAGGAGGTTTTTTCAGGAGATTTTCAGGAAGTGTGAAAGCTACGATAAGAAACCTGCAATCCTACAAAGAGCGCATGTATCACATTCTGCTGTTTTTAAACATTTACGCCTTTTTATAACAAGTCGAAGTGCTTCATCAAGGAGAGTGAAAAAAAAAAAACACATGTATTCATGTGTCTCTCTAAACACAAAAAGAAATGAAAACACACTGAGGGCAGCACGTCGCTTTCTAGTCCGTAAAACATAAATCACTAATGATGAAAAAATAAAATAAATGTTTATTGTTCAGTTTGAATGTTATTTATTGCTTTGGAGCTTAAACAAAATCAGCCACGTCCGGCCGATGACGCTTTCATTCAGAGCGTACAGAGACAGAGAGGACCGGGGAGAGAGATGAAAGACGAGTAGAGAAGGGATGAATTAGAGAAGAATAAAAGGGGGAAAGGCTATCGCAGACATCAAATAAAGGAGGGTGGAAAAAAAAAAAAAGAGGGCTATCAAAGGACAGACATGGGAGAGGCGGGAGGATAAAAAGGGAGCTTAGTGGAGGCACAAAGAGAGAGAGAGAGAGAGAGAGAGGGGAAGGGGAGTAAAAGAGAGACGCAGGATGTGTCTTTACTCACCACGATCATTTCTGACGGCTCCAAAGTGATGCATTCACAGCCTCGTCTGCCCCCCAGCTGCTTTCCAAAACTGTAGAGAGGACAAACACAAACACACGAAAACAAAATAAGCATTAAGAGTGAAGAAAACAAAAGGGTGAAACTATCCTCACTGCAGAGGCAGTCCATCATATTCTCTTCCAATCACACGACGAAACCATTCTTTTTGTTTGATGTAGATACTGAATGATGGGTGACGTCTGTTTGGTGCACATTGTAATATAACATGAAACCAAAGTCAATCAGGTCTCAGCTCAAGTTGTTGCGTCGCCAACGTCTAAGATGGTTCAACAAACATTTCTAAGTGAAGACCGAAGTGAACGACCAAACTTCTCTCCCGTCTCATCGGCAAGAATATTGGATGAAATCTTAGAAAACGCTTATTTCAGAAGCCTTGAAGAGAGACTGTCAGAAAAGGAATCTCCTCTGCTGTTTCGACTTTAGCGACTCTCTCTCCCGTAAATCAGCGGCGTGAGAGAGAGACGCGAGGTGTTTTGAGGTCGACGTGCCGTCACGGCACTCCGTTAGAACCGGAGCTGAACAGGACAGTCAAGGAGTTAGTGGTGAAGGTCTGACCACAGGCTGAAAAGAGAGAGCGGATCAATAAGTCTTCATGGTCCGCACACCTAAACGAAAGTGAAGCATTAAAGCAGAGGCTGAACGCACAATCAGCACTTCATTACCACAAATAGAGTAGCTCATCTTTAAGAGACATGCTGGAAACTTTTAGACTTGTGATTCTATTTATTAAATACTTCTTTTATATGCTCGAGCAAACTAACACACACCTTTCTGTGAGGTGAAATTATATTATATAGGAAGTGTAGAAGGTGACATTTTCACTTTTTTCCAATTTTTAAACGTAAGGTAACGCCTTTCTAATACGCACTAAGTATACACATGATATTAGTCGATGTATTTGTTAGCTTGTTGTAGCATATCGTTCCAGAGGTTATGAATCCTTTATAAAAGTCAGGCTACCTCCTTTTCAAGTTACCCGTGGCCTCACCGAGAAAAAAATGATCAAACTCCTGTTGTCTGTACACAACACTCAGCTGTTTCACTTGGTGCTCTGTCTGCAGGCCTCACAGGTTAGCTAACAGTCAGCCAGGCTGCTGGCCGTTGTTGGGTAAGCAGGGGGAGAGCAGCTGACGCTGTGGTGAGGTCTTGTGGGTCACTCTGCCCTACAATCATCACATGGAGATCCCACATGATGCCTTAAGAGTTCATGTTTGGTTAAATAAAGGTCTTAAGATTTGCTCCTTTCGGCCTGCCTTCTGACAGGCCCAGATGGAAGAGAGATGAGTAAAGTGCTTTGGGCTGACTTTAAAGCACATTTCACAAAGCCGTTTTTCCTTCTGCGCTGGTGGATTCAAACGCTTTGAAAGACCTCCTTTGGTTGAGAGTTCGAGGCCGGGTGCTGCGTGGGACGGCACAATAAATCACAATGCTGTCCTTATCGACCCGTGGACATGCATGGTGTAGAGAGATGTCAGAGTTGGGCTGCTTTGCTTTGCAGGGAGCGCACCAGAGCAGTGTTGGGGTTCGGTGCTTTGCTCAAGGGCACCTCGGCACAGTGCTCAATGAGTGCCCTGGCACCAATCCAGCTGCCAGAACAACGTCCATATTTTTGAGCCGCAGAGGGACTTGAACAGGCAACCCTCTGGTTCATAACCCTATATACTGAGCTACTGCTGCCTAATGTTAGGATGGATACGGCTTTAGAGTGACATGTGGCAAACATAGGTACTGTAGAGCTTCTACTCAACAGTCAATGAATAATTCAAAGAAATGTCTTGCTTTGGTAAATGGACTGTATCGCGCTTTTCTAGTCTTCTGACTACTCACACCCATTCACACCGATGGCTGGTTATACACATCAAACCATTCACACACATTCAAACGCCCTGACGCAGTTCGAGGTTAAGTGTCTTGCCTTCACATCGGACATGTTGCTCGCAGGACCTGGGGATCGAACCCTCGACCTTCCGCTTGAGACACGACGAACTGAGCGACTGAGCCACAGCCGCCCACGTTGGTCAAATCACAGCTTTGACCAGCGTCGAGCCTTCCACCCAAACACATCGAGTCGATGTCATACAAGTCACAGAAAAAGAGTTTAAGAAATGTGTTTCTCCAAATCTCTTGAAAGTGTCCCGCCACCTTGAGCGTACGTGTTCGGTAACGACACACGTCTGTGTTCCCTGTGTGAGGCTGTGTGAGACACCCTGTATAATCAGCTCAATCACTGTGTGCGCTGATCCCTGAGAACACAGCTCTCTCTCTCTCTTCAGCTGGCTTAAAGTGGCCAATCAGCATTGTTTGGAAGTGAAGGAGCCGCTGGTTTTAATTATAGAAGCGTGCTGCGCTGGGAAACGGCCAACTTTCACTCTCACATCTCCTCTCCGGTTACCGTCTCACACTGTGGCTCGCCCCTTCCTTTTAAACTTCTTTTTCCTCCGTTCACTTGTTTCTGTATTGAACATATTATACATGTTTTCTTTGGTGGGGACTTTTGCCTTTATTGGATAGGAGAGCGTGTGAACAGAGATGGGACATGTTTGGAGGAGAGAGTTGGGGGATGACGTGCGGAAAAGGGGCCGAGGTTGGATTCGAACCCACGGTTGCTGCGACAAAAGGGACTATAACCTCCAAACATGGGACGCACAACAGAACTGTTGGCGCCCCAAACTCTCTTACCTCCTTTTTAATCACTCCATTTGGCCCTTCCCCTCCACCTCTGCTCGTTTTCAACCTTTCTGTTCTATTTCTCTCCTTCACAAATTTAACACCTTACCTCTCTGAATCCATTCCCTTATTTATAAACCTTCTTGTTTTCTGTTTTTTTTTTTGTTCTTTCCCCCTGTCCCGTCCTGTCCTATCCACTCCACCTCTTTCCTCTTTCCATTTTCACTTCTTTATGCTGTTTTCTTTCCCCTCCACTCATCTATTTCTGGATTCCCTTTAATCCAATATTCCTCTCTTTTTACTGTTAGCACTTCCTCTCTCAGGGCCTGAAAAAGAAAAAAAGATCCCATCTAATCCTTCATTTCACAGTCTCACATTGACGCCGACACTTTAGCCTCTTGATTTGGAGCTCAGATGAAAGTCTGTCTTGTTAATATGCTCTGATGACGGACCCGCTGATGAAAGATCTTGATGCTTTTACACATTTGCAATCCCCCCCCCCCAGACGTACAGAGTTCCTTATAGTTAAAGAAAACTGTTTATTGAAGCAGAACTGTTGCAACTTCCTCTTTCTTCCGTTTTCAGTGCCTGGAGAGAAAAAAAAAAAAAGAAGAAGAAGAAGAAAGATTCCACTGGATGAAAAGCTGGGCGTGTATTGTTGCAGGAAACCTTTCTCATCGGAGCCAATGTATCCCCGCTGATGCAGCCTCGGTGCTTTTTTTGGCAACACAATTAACACTGAAATGATTTTCTTCAGTTTTTTTTTTTTTATTACAGGAAACTAAATTATTCACTCAATATAAAAGGTAGAAAACACTTAATCTCCAGATAAAGTGCACTGGTCAGGAATCCAAGGACAGGGAGGGAGCCATTATCTCTTTGTATTGAATGTTCTTTGTTTAATAGTTTTTAAGGGAAAGGAGGACATGACTTTAAGGGGGGGGGGAGGGGTGTTTAAAGCAGCTTTTAATGGGGATTAAAGTGTGACCGCTGTAATCATGCCTGTACTGCTTCTTTCTTTCTGTCTGTATCAGTTAATCAAGTGGTATTTTGTCCACCCTGTCTCGAGAGATGTGGCTGCTGATTGCCTCCCTGTATGAGGGGTCAGAGGTCTGCGTCAGCTGCAGAAAGCATTCCTAAAGCTGTGAGGGGGGTCTTCGGCCAAACAGGTCATCAGTGAAGAAGACAGGAACAGAAGGTTTACCACTTCAAATTCCTCAAATAGTTTCACGCGTAAAGAGCGATATCTTTTCCGCGTTCATCTGGTCACTTGCGATGGAAAGTGTCACATCTCGTTAAAAAAAATCGATTGATTATGGAAAAGCCCGGCCAACAAACCCACCACCAGCAGAAAACATGAACACCCCCCCCTCCATCCACCACGCGTTTTCTAGAGTTCCTGGGGCTGAATGCAGTCTGCAGGGCTCCGAGTGTCTCTCCGAGCCCTTAGCCTGGAGGTCAGCCCGACTCTGACAGATCTCTCCACACTCCACTGAGGCGAGACGCATTGCTCCCTGTCAGCAGCTCACACACTCTGCCGAGCCTGTCTCCTCCCCGTGTGCTGTTTGTGTGTGTAGGGGAGAACAAACAAAGGCAGAATACGGTTTGCTGTTCATAAAAACCTGCAGACTCTCTGGGTGGTGGTGGACACACACACACACACACCAAAAAAAAAAAAAAAAAAAAAAAACTTAAAGTAGTCCTTCCTCTTATTTGCCGCCCTCGAAGCCTCGTTGCATGCCTTTCCCCCAAAAGCGGAGGAATCCACAAACTGGAGTAAATAATGCTTGTCGTCCTGACTGTACAGACACCTGACACCTCTCTGTTGTCTGCTGCTGTGAATATTTGTCTTGCAGAGGGAAGTGAGACGACCCGCAACAACCGCACAAAAGCCAAAGGTTCTAGTCTTACAAAACACAAGTGCAGCGAGAGCGTCATGAACTTGTCAAAGAAACACAACGATACATGCGCCGACCATGACTCACCGCTTCACTCTACAGTTAGACGTTTATAGATTTGACCACAGAAACAAATCTGTGTTTCAAAATCACCAAAAGCCTCGTCCTCACATTCTCCTGACACTTCAGCCTTGTTCACGCAAAACTACTTCAAAATGGTTTTAGCGGTGAGCTGCGTGTGTGAAGACTATTAATGGACACAGCCTGAGTGACATCACCTGTCTGTTACAGCAAGGGGGCGCTCCGGAGGCTTCTAACGTGACGACAGGCTGAGAGGAGCTGGACGGACGATCAGATCAGCTAACGAGCCTGACACATCATTCAAATGCAAAATGTGTCCGGAGACCACGCGGGATACGCACGTGTAGAAAAGCACATCCAGACGATTTCAGAGGCAGACCCCGAATTCTCTCGAAATGTCCGTACGTAAATTTTTTTTAACTTTTCCGGATGTTTGCCGGGTGCATTGTGGAACGCGAAAAAAAGCTCACCCAAACCTAAAAGAATTCAGCGTGGCAAAGTGGGAGGAGCCGCCACATTATTCACATATCCCGAGTTGATGCATTGCTTCCACTTGTTGTATTGGTCTCGTTCTGATGGAAGAAGAACAAATAAATAAATAAATCCTGAAAACATCCGGAGGAGCACATGTGTGAGAGAGAACATTCAAACGAACAAGGAGAGAACTCCGACTTCACAGACGTTTCAAGAAAACGCTCTTCTTCAGAGTGCAACATGCAATCTTCACAAACGCACACACGACTAATTATGACTGAAGAAAACGCACTCAATCCCAGCAGGGTCTGTTTCATATGCTGTATAGTCCAGCTTTTTTTTTTTTTTTTTTCCTACTGGAAAGAAATAACTCAAGATCTGTTTTCTTTCAGAGCGAACATGCCTTCAACAACAAAGTGAAATCCTGACAGTAAATACTCTGTCAGATAAACACAAGCTTTGTTCAACAAAAACAGCGATCTTTGCTGGAAATAGGGGAGCTCAACGTTTTTTGTTTTTTTTAATGGAAGATGTGTCTGTTTGGGATTTGGGCAGGTGGTGATTTCTCTCCCCTCCTTCCAGCAGAAACAAGTTGTTGGCAGAGAGGAGAACAGGTTCAGCCTCGGTCCAGTGACAGCTGCAGCGCCAGGAGCAATAAACCCTGACAGCCGGCACAGAAACCGAGGCCACACACACACACACACACACACACTCTCAAAAACACACAAACACACAGACGAACACACACATCCTTGGATAGTGTCAAATAATTCTAGAAAATTCCACACTGTGGCCAAAGTCTGTACAAAGTAGGGTGTCGGAACGAGCTTTATTCTTAGTAACAAAAAGAGCTTCATCATTTATTTATGAATCTGATTTGTCTCATATATTTGGCTGTTATTTAGATTTATAATGATAACAATGTTAAGCAAGACTTGACCTGTTAATGCCTTGCTAAAGGGCACAAATGTCAAATGGCACTAAAGTTATCAAGTCGTTCCTGGTTTTTGTTGTGAATGTAACTTGTTACTCATCTGTCTGCAAAAGCAG